>NC_056747.1:649297504-649342649 GCF_019279795.1 Protopterus annectens | reverse complement strand
TACTCTTGGCCTTCCCAGTTGAAGTGTTCCCTCAAGGTATGCAAGGTTTCCCCAAATGAGTAATCCCTCGGGGGGGGGGGGGGAGAGACAGAGGGAATGGACTCCTCTGCATCAGAATCTTCAAAAGGGGAGTAAAAATGTTCCTGTTCATCAGAGTGCTCTGAAATAATGGAGGCCTGGTCTGAGGAGGGGGATTCTTCCTCCACTCTGGGCCTTTTGTCCGGGGGGGGTTGAGAACCCCTGATAAGAGTAATTAAATCCTCAGCCATTTTAAGCATCTGTTTTTTAGGCATGGGACCTGGAGAAGGGCCCTGTGTAGCTGGTCTCTTAGAATGCATGGCTGCTTTAGACTTAGTGAAAGCCTTGATGGAAAAAGAAGATGGTCTGAAGACACCTTGAGAGGAGGCAGACCTGTCTACATTTTGCGTTTCACCACCAAGAGTGGCTTCGGTATCTGTAGTCGGGGTGTGGGCCGAGAAGCCTGCGACCTCGGGCACAGTAGACACCGTCAATGAAGTGTCGTCGGTAGGCAGGGGCTGCGTAGGCGCCTCGCTGAGAACCGGACCACCTGTAGTCTGCTTTGGCGTGGTGTCGATAGAGGCCGCGGACCTAGTGTGTCGGTCCTTATCTTTGCGTTTTTTAGACAAAACTGGAGTGAGTATCCGACGACAATGTAGTTAAATATTTTGCCAAAATAGTGCTTGGCGAACTCCGCCCAACACTTAATGGTGCGTTTGTTGAAAGTAGCACAAAAATGACAGACCGAGACGTCGTGGTCTGGGCCTAAGCAAGGAATGCAGAGGGAATGAAAATCCTTATGCGGTATTTGCTTTCCACATGAAATACAATTAACAACTTTGTCTGACATTGGTCTGAGGCAAGAAAAGTTTCCCCAACAGGGTGTACTTAGCTTTCAAGAAGACTTCGGTTGCAAAATTTTCGTAATTTCAGGAGCTGGCCGACCGGCACTTGCGAACTGCTTCTGCTTCGGGCACCGCGCGGCAAGAAAGACTGAAGATGGCGTCGGCTGGTTCTTTCATACCCCTGTCGCACTGACATCAGGGAAGAAGCGACGACAACAGACGCCGGACCTAGACTTTGGAATTCGGCCGACCGAGGACCCGCCTGACGGCAGAAGAAACCATCTGTTAGGACTGCAGCTGTGTGCACGATGAACATCTAGCGAAATCAGAAAATAAGCCAATTTAGTAGCTGGGGATCTCCCTGAGCCCAAACGGGCTGAGGACACTAAGAGACCCACCTCTATTGGGGCCCTAAAGAAACTCGCCATTCTGTACATGTCTGAGGGAAAGATGCTCCTAGAGGAACTGGAAGAGGCAGAGGAATGCATGGATTTAGAAGGGGAAACCCATTAGAATCCCCATCACCACTCTATGGTGTTCCCAATCTGGGGAATGGCTCCAACGTCTAGGATCCAAAGACTTTGGATCCCTGAAGATCCAACTGGGGAGCCTAGAACCACTAGATTCAGTTCTGATGAATGCGTTGGATTCAAAGGTCTCCAATCCTATGAGACTTCAAGTCCAGAGGACAAATCCTGAGCCTTTGGATCTGACCCTGCCAAGGACTGCGATCCAAGAGTCTCACACATTTCTGAGAACAGAGGATAGGCCCCCAGGAAGAGAGGAGACTTTGCTCTTGGACTCTATGGCCACTGGAATAGGGGGAGCCAGAGACTAAGGAAACCCATTCAGCAGAAGCTTACTATGATCTGCCAACGCTTGAGGATTAAATGCACAAATGTCACATTTAGCCTTGAGGTGGTCGGATCCTAGACAATAAACCTTTCTTGTGGGTGTAAATGCCCATCTCAAACCAGCTAGGTTTATCACACATGGTCCTACTGAAGCGCACTAGTGCGTGCGCGCACACAAAAACAGCACCCATAGAATCAACAATGCAACTACAAAGCCCCAGACTGCACCAAAGCAAAAAACTATGACAAGACAGACACAGAGATGGACACAGGCCAACTACACTATGCCCGAACCCCCCCCCAAAACACTAAAAGAGGCGACACTGGAAAAAAAAGGCACCAAGTCCTAAAAGACAGGAAAGGACAGACCTAACGCTGAAGAAGAGCCAAGAAAAAGGGAGGAAGAAAGACGACAAACTATACTAAATTAACTAAACCCCCAAGACAAATTTTAAAAGCACTTAACTTAGGATTCTTTAAGAAAAACCCACCAAATGAACACAGCCTGAATCACATCTACAGCACAATGCGGAAAATGTGAGCCAAGGATTTGAAGGTGGAGCTAGAGCCTTGAATCTGCTCTGTAAAGTGCTGGATCATATCCAACATCAGATCCAAGACCCAGGCGTGATGAATAATGAAAAAAATCATCAGATCTAGTGACAGAACTGAAGGAGGGAACCATCCACCCTTGGAGCAGAGTGTGAGGAAAAAGAAGTCACACAAGCTATTCCAAGTCAGATTTCCTAATGCTCCTGGTGGACTTGGATGATCTAGATGCAGCTGTAGGTGAAAGCTTGCTGGGTTGAGGTAGAGGTGTGTAAATCTCCTGGATTAGAAAAGAAAATGCCTGGACCCGAAGGGGGGGGCGGTCATGACTACAGGGGAGCACTCCAGTCCAGGAGTAATAGATATTAAAAGGGGAATGCACCCAATCAGTTGTTGGAGCCTCAGTTAGAAAAGGGCACTGAATACTTACCAGCTAGTGAATCCAAAAAACTCCAAAATCAGAGCTTCTAGAAGGGATCAGTCTCTAGGGGCTACTAAAAAGAAGTTATGTCTTACCATAACGTTTCATCTGAGTTGATCTTCCAGTCATCACTGATGGGTTCGGTTCTGAGCCCTCGGAACAGAGTTGGCCTAATACCAAGCTCACGTAGATAAACTCTCGAGCTAAGCTGCTACCCACAGTGCCCTTCTCAAAGCTACCTCAGATAGAGTTACATAGGAAAAAAAAGAGAGGCCATTTCTGCGCAGAAACCCTGAAGATCCACCAGGAGCCTTTGGTGGGGGACAGTGAGAGGGTGTGATGACTGAAAGATGATCAACAACTCAGATGGAACAACTTCTTTATCTGAAGTTGTTAATCTTCTTCCTATTCATCACTGATGGGACAAAATCCAAAGCTACTTTGAAAACCTGGGTGGCCCTTATGGAAGAACATTCCTGAGAACCATTGAGCCAAAGGCCACTCTTCCCCTGGAGATCACATCCAATTTGTAATGTTTGATGAAGGTATGAGGTTTAGCCCAAATGGCTGCTGCAGAAATGTCATCCATGGAAGCCCTGGAGTGAAAGGCAACCGAAGTTGCGATGGCCCTAGTTGAATGAGCTTTGATTTGAACAGGTTTAGATTCTTTCGCAAGGGAGTATGAAAAAGTAATGCTATCTGAGCCATTTTGATAAAGTAACTTTTGATACAGCACATCCCATTCTTGGGCTGGAAAAGGAAACTAAAAGCTGGTCCGACTTGCAGAAGGACTTAGTCCTGTTCAAGTAGAAATTTAGTGGTCTATGTATGTCCAATGAATGTAGGCAGTATCCTCCCTTGTTGGAATCATTTGGGAAAAACACAGGGAGCTCAATGGACTGGTTTAATAGAGAAGTTGGAAACTGCTTTGGGGAGAAAGGATGGGTTAGTACGAAGGGATACTCTGTCCTTATGGAAGATTAGATACGGGGTCTTGATGCACAAGGCTTGTAACTCTCATCCGTCTGGCAGATGTGATTGCTACCAAAAACAAAGATTTCCATGACAGGAATTTTAGATCACAAGTTGCAGCAGGCTCAAAGTGGGGTAGAGAGAGACTGTAGAACCCAGAGAGAGATTCCATGTCTCGACAGGTTGCCCGATAGGTCATCTATGGAAAACTCCCTAGAGAAAGGTCTTGCAAAGTCGAGGGACGCCATCTGAACTACTGTGGAAACTGGAAACGGCTGCTAAATGTACTCTAGTAGTAGAAGCTGATGACCCACTGTCACATAACTCAGAAAGATACTGGAGTATAGCAGATGTAAGAGTTGAAAAAGGATATTGTGATTACTAGACCAGATAGTGAACCTTTTCCACTTGTCTCTAGAGTTTTCTGGTGGATGGTTTATGGGAAGCCAGAATAATATCACCAACAAGTGAGGTGAGGGTTTCCTGCCTGGTGACTAATGGAAGTGGAGAAACCAAGCTGTCAGTTTGAGAGGTGAAAGATTTGGGGAAAGTCTGCCCTTGTGGGCAAGATATTAGGTCCCGACGAGTGCCGGGATCCAAGGAGGTTGTAATAGGGGAGGTTGGAGGAAGGGAAACCACACCTGTAGAGGCCAGAAAGATTTTTTGTGCCATATCTTTCCACTCCTAGTACCTGGAGAAAGAGCGCTGAGGTTTGGAAAAACGTAGGCCAACAGCAAACAAGGTTTTTCCATCCTGCTCTCACCTGGCTAAGGTGTCCTTCACAACCGAACAAAGTGGACGGTTCAATACAAGCATTCAAGAAGGAAGACTTGGGAGTCCGCGGGGTCACAAATGCGCATCCAGGCATGGAGTCTCATAACTACACCTGCACCCGCAGCACTAGCCGCCCCTTCGGTTATGTGGGACAGCAACCTCATGGACGAGTTTGAGAGATTCTAGGGTAGCAAGCTGAGAAGCAACTTTATCGCGTGCCCAGTTAGAAGAAACATGACCTGCGAAGGTTCCAGATAGTTCAGAGATGCGATCTCTTTGGAGCCTCATAAAATATGCCAAATAATTCAGAGACCTGACAGCAAAGGTCACTGAAGCAAAAACTCGCTTCCCTAATCTGTCCACCACCCGGGACTCTGTTGGGTGGATGGACAGTAGAACTTTCTTCCGCAAGGTCCTTTTTTGTGGCAGCCGCCGTACAGTTGTGTACCTACCACTGTTGCAGTCATTACTCTTGGGTTATCCTGCTGGCAGGCTACCCGCAGTCGGCCTGAATTCCAAAGTCCTGGTCCGGTGTTTGTTGCTGTCGCCTCTTCCCTGATGTCAGTGCGCCAGAAGTATAAAAGATGCATCCAACACCATTTTCTAAAGTTTTTCTTGCCCCAGATGTCAGGTGCCCCCCAAAAGGGTAGGCTAAATGTAGAATGCCAATAAACATACATGCAGTAAAGAAACATTCCCTTCATCTACAAGCAAATACACCACATAGGTTGTATAGAATATTGAAGTACAGATAAACCCCAGCAAAAGAAAGGGGGACGGTGGGAGGGTAGAAAGGGGGACGGTGGGAGGGTAACCTGGACTGCAACAGTGAATACACTCTAGCATCTACATTTATGGTAGGTACACAACTGTACTAGGTTCATAGTGTTTCACTGTTGCAGTCATTACTCTTGGGTTGAATCCCAAAGCTGAGGATGGGTGGCTGGGCCAAATAGGATTAGGAGAGGCTATGAGGCCCTGCAGGACTGCAGTGGCAAAGCCTGCTCTGGATTTAGAGTAAAGAGGTAAGTGGTAGTGCTTTGTAAAAAAGTGTGCACTGAACTCCAAGTTGCAGCCTCTAAGATGTCTTTGGTTGGTACTTCTTTGGAGGAAGGCTGCTGCTCTGGTAGAATAAGGGCCCAATGCCCTTAGGCACTGATTTGCTATGCTGAGAATATCAGAAACTGATGCAATGGGCTATCCATTTAGAAATAGTTTGTTTCGAGATGGCCTTTCCTTGTGATCCTGCAGCATATGACACTAAAAGTTGCTCAGTCTTTCTGAAAGCTTTAGTTCTGTCCAAGTAGAAGCATAGCTGCCTGTGTATGTCCAAAGAATGCAAAATTTTCTCACCCTTGTTCTGTGGGTTGGGATAAAAGGCAGGCAAGTGAATGGTTTGGTTGAGGGCCACACTGGACACCACCTTAGGCATAAATGTTGGGTTTGTCCTCAGAGAAACCCTGTCTGGATGAAAAATAAAAGGTTCCACAGCCATGAGTGCTTGTAACTCAGACTCGTCTTGCAGAGGTTGCTAGGAGCAGAGCTGTTTACCAGGATAAGAATTTTATATCAGCTGTTGAGGCTGGCTCAAAAGGAGGCAGTGTGAGTTTCTCCAAGACACAATTGGAGGTCCCATGCCAGAATTGGTGCTCTCCTTGGAGGCCTGATGTTTTTGGCCCCTAGGAGATACTGCCTTATTAAAGGATGAGAAAAGATAGGAGGTTCTGTATTGTAATGGGCTGAAATGGCAGAGGCATGAATCTTAATTGATTAAAAGGAAAGGCCTTTGTCCAGCATCTCAGTTAGGTATTGTAAAATCTCAGGGATATTTGGTACATACGTGTCAACGCCTTGTTCCTGGTTCCAAGCACAGAATCTCTTCCATTTTTCTGCGCAAGATTTTCTGGTACTGGGCCTCCTGGCCTCCAAGATAACATCCATAACAGTTTTTGAAAGACTAGTGTTCTGAATGGCTACATTACCCGCCATGCTGTCAGATTTAAGGTCCCGAGTTGGCTGTGCAGGATCCGATTGTTTTGTTGGGTCAGCAAGTGAGAAGTTTGAGGCAATATCCATGCTGGACCTTGATACAAGCTCTTTAGGATTGGATACCAGTGCTGGCGTGGCCAGTCTGGTGCAATCAGTATCATTTTTGACTTCTCATCTGACCTTTAGGAGTACCCTGGGAAGGAGAGGCAGTGCAGGAAAGGCATATACTGTTAGATTTTTCCAGCTGAAGGATAGGGTGTCCACTCTCCATGCTTGTTTGTGATAAATCCTTGTGCAAAATCTCTGTAATTGGCAGTTGTGAGGGGAGGCAAATAGATCTATGTCTGGGCATCCCCATTTCCTTGTTATCATGCTGAAGACTTGTGGATCCAGTTTCCACTCGTGGGGATCCATGAGGTTTCTGCTTAGTTCGTCTGCCAGAGTATTTGTTTTTCCTAGCAGGAATTGTGCTTGCAGGTGAACTTGATAAGTCAATGCTGTGTCCCATAAGGTCATTGCTGGTCTGCAGAGGGGGTAGGAATGTGTGCCTCCCCGCTTATGTACCACATGACCGTAGTATTGACAGTCTTTAATCAGTAGCTGTCCTGGATGAAGTAGATCCTTGAAAGCTGTCAGGGCATTCTGTACAGCTAACATTTCTGACTGATGTGAAGATGCATCTGGTTTGCAGGCCATGTGCCCTGAATACATTTTCCTGCCATATGGGCCCCCCAGGCATAATCTGATCCATCCGTTGTCAGTGTCTGTCTGGCTGTGGGTAGACTGAATAGAAGACCCTTGTTGTGGTGACAGGCTTCTGCTCACCATCGAAACTCCTGTTGCAGGCAGGAATGAGTGTAATTACTGTCTCCAGGCTGTGGCAATGCTGTGTCCAAACCCTTTTTAGATACCATTGTAGTTTCCTCATATGCAGTCTGGCATATGGGATTAAGTAGAATGCAGGATGACATGAAACCAAAGGCCTGCAGGATTTTCCTTGCAGATAAGTGGGTTTTTGTTGCCAACATTTTGAAGTAAGAAGTCAGTTGCTTTTGTCTGTCTGGCATGAGATAAGCCATCTGGGCAGATGTATTTAAGCTTGCACACAGGAATATTATCTCTTGAGAGGTCACTAGTTTTGATATATTTTCGTTTACTGTGTACCTTAGGCCAATTAGTAATCTTTTTACAAATGCCAGATGCTGCAGAAGGTGGTCTTTCTCCTCTACTTGAATTAGGCAGTCGTCCAAGTAAGGATATATTTGAATTCCTCTGTCTGCAAAACGCAACTACAGGTGCCAGGCATTTTGTGAAGACCCTGGGGGCAGTAGATAAGCCAAAGGGCAGTGCAGAGAATTGGCAATGCATTGAGCCAGCTATGAATCTGAGGTATCCTCTGCAAGATTGTCTGATTGGGACATGTAGGTATGCCTCTTAGGTACAAAGTTACAAGCCAAGCCTTCTTGCCCAGCATGGGCAGTAGCTGCTGTAGAGTCAACATCTTGAATTTTGGAACTTCCAGAAACGTATTTAGTATAGACAGGTCCCAGTATAGGCCTCCAGGATTTGTCCTTTCTGGGTACTAGGAAAAGTCTGGAGTAAAATCCTTCCCCCTGCTCTTGTTGTGGTACTTGCTGAATGGCCCTCATGTCCATGAGGGCTGTAATTTGTTTTTGTGCCTCCACCCATTGATTGTGTGGCAGGTCTGGCATACCCTTTGACCTTGGCAGTGTTGAGAAAATGGAACCTGTAGCCTTGGGACACTATATTCAGGACCCATTTGTCCTGGGTAACCATTTGCCAATTTGATGAAAAAAGTGCTATTTTCCCCCTAAGGGAGCTGCCAAAAGAAAAGTGCTTGGATCTGGCAGAGCAAAGTCATTGGGACTGTTTCCTTAAGGCTGCGATTTGTCTTCTCCGCTTTTGGAGGTAGGAGCACCCCACTGTTTAAGCCTGTATGAGCCTTGGGGCTGAGATCTGCCTCTGGGACGCCTGTATCTGCCTCTTTGTGGTCTGACACTGGAAATGACCAATTTTTAGAAGGCCAGTTCCTGCTAAACCTGGGTGGCTGTACCTGTAAGAAATCCTTCACTGTCTGCATGGATTTTGCTTTATCCTCCATTTTTTTCAACACCTCTTCTGCTTTAGTACCAAAGTATCATGCTGTAATGGTGCATCTAATTTTGCTTTAACATTATCAGGCAGATTCTGTTCCTTTAAACAAGCATGCCTTCTAATAACAGAACCTGTAACAGCTGCCCTGCAAGAGGCCTCCAGTGAATCATAACCACATTGCAAAGTATGCTTTCCCACTTGTTCAGCTGCATGCAATAAATCCTGCAATTCCTTGTTCTCTGAACATTCAGTATTTGTCAACAATTTCTGTTTAAGCAGTGACATTAAATATTGCTGATATTTAAGCATATGAAACTGACAATTTAAAGCCCTTACAGCCAAGGTAGCAGAAGTGTAGACCCCCCCACCCATCTGTCTAGAGCCCTAGAATCCCTATCAGAGGGAACAGGTTTTTTTTTTGCAGTGGAAGCTTTAATCCCTTTGGGACCCAGAGATATAGTTTCTGGGTCAGCTGCAGGGTTTTTATATAGGAATTTATGAGAATCCGGGACCCTGTAGTATCTGTCTGGCTTAGCAGGTGCAGGGGGGTAGAGAGTCAGGGGACAGGCCGGACTCTGAAAATACATCTACAATGTCTAGAACAGGTGGAATAGCAAGGGGTCTGTGCTGAGGAAGTAGCAGAAAGTCTGAGCCTTTTCTTAGATTCAGAATAATCTTGGCTCTGCCAGTGGAAATGCTCCCTCATGGTATGCAGGGTTTCCCCAAAAGAATAATCCTCAGGAGAAGAGGCTGAAGGAACAGATTCTTCAGCATCAGAATCCTCATAGGGAAGCATGGAACAATCCTGTTCAGAATGAGAATCAGAGGAAATAGAAACCTGATCAGAAGAATCACACTATCTCTTGCCTAGGCCTCTTATCAGGAAAGGGATGGGAGCCCCTGATCAAATTAGGTCTTCAGCCATTTTGAGCATCTGTTTTTTAGGCATGGAAGTCTGAGGAGAATGCTGTACTTCTCCGTCTTTAGAGCTGCTTTAGTCTTTGAAGCTGAAGATGGCTTAATATATAGTTGTGTAGGTCTGAAGACACCCTCAGAAGCAGATGCCTGCTCAGCGGCTCTGGACCCATCTGAGGGAATGATTTCTGAGTGTCCAATATCTTGAGTATCCAGAGGCCCAGTTGGCTCCATGTGGGAGTTGGAAGTGGCCTGTGGCTCTGAGGTAGCGGGCACAAGGGGCTGCAAAAGCATCTCACTGAGAACCGGCGATTGGCCTAGCAGAGGCCTCATCGGTTATGGACCTCAGATGCCTATCCTTTTCCTTGTCCTTGCGTTTTTTGTAACCTCCAGTTGTCAGCTGTTCAGACAGCATTATATAATTATATCTTCGGCCAAAGTAATGAAATGCAAAATCGAACAGACGCTTAACAGTGTGTTGGTTAAATCTAGCACAAAACCGACAGCTAGCAACATTGTGATCAGGGCCTAGGCAAGGAATACAGTAAGAGTGAAAATCCTTATGAGGTGTTTGCTTCCCAAAAGAAATACAATTGTTAACTTTTTCTGACATCGGTCTGGAGCAAGAAAAAAAGTTTCCCCAACGGGGTACTTCGCTTTAATGAAGACTTTGGTTCTGAAGTTCGGATTTGAAAATTTCAGGAGTCGGCCGACCAGCACTTGCGAACTGCTTTTGCTTCGGGCACCGCACGGCAAGAAAGACTGAAGAAAATGGCATCGGGTGCATCTTTTATACCCCCTGGCGCAGTGACATCAGGGAAGAGGCGACAGCAACCGACGCCGAGCCAAGACTTTGGAATTCTGGCTGACTGAGGGTAGCCTGCCAGCAGGATAACCCAAGAGTAATGACTGCAACAGTGAAACACGATGATCATCACTAATCCACAATCCTAACAATAATACCAGAAAAAAAGTACAGTTTTGTACCTACCATAAATGTAGATGTTAGAGTGCTAATACAGCTGCAGTCATAACAGATGGGTCTTCCTGCCGTCAGGCGGGTCCTCGGTCGGCCGAATTCCAAAGTCTAGGTCTGGCGTCGGTTGTCGTCGCTTCCTCCCGGACGTCAGTGCGACAGGGGTATAAAAGATCCAGCCGACGCCATTTTCTTCAGTTTTTCTTGCCCCAGATGTCAGGTGCCCCCAGAAGGAAGGCAATACATAAAATTATGTAATAATGCAATGCAATATAATCAAAAAAACAGTAGTTGCAAGCAAATACACCATAAAAGAATACCCCAATCAGGTTGTATGAGGAGGTGTTCGCAGTTAGGCCTGTCCCAAGAGGGGAAGGAGGGAGGGAAACCTGGACTGCAGCTGTATTAGCACTCGAACATCTACATTTATGGTAGGTACAAAACTGTACTATGTTCATCGTGCATACAGCTGCAGTCATAACAGATGGGTAGAATCCCAAAGCTAAAAAAAGGGGTGGTAGGCACTAGGTGGAACTAGGAGGAGCCAGGATGCCCTGCAAGACTGCAGTGGCAAAGCCTGCTCTAGATTTTGAGTATAATGGAAGGTGATGGTGCTTGGAGAAGGTATGTACGGAACTCAAGTGGCTGCTTCCAAAATATCTTTGGTAGGAACCCCCCTGAGGAAAGCTGCCGAGGTAGCTGTGGCCCTTGTGGAGTGAGATCTGATGCCTGCAGGTACAGATTTACCATGAAGAGAGTAACAAAAGCGTGTGCAGTGGGCTATCCACTTTGAGATTGTTTGGAAATAGGCTTCCCTTGAGCTCCTGCAGCATAGGACACAGTTGCTCTGATTTTCCTGAAAGGCTTTGTTCTGTCCAAATAATAACGCAGCTGTCTGTGAATGTCCAAGGAATGTAGTAGTCTTTCCCCTTTGTTTCGAGGATTAGGCTAAAAGGTAGTTAAGTGGATAGCCTGATTCAAGGCTACCCTGGATACTACCTTTGGCATAAAGGACGGATTGGTTCGTAAGGTAACTCTGTCCTGATGGAAAATGATGAAAGGCTGCACAGCCATGAGGGCTTGTAGTTCCGAAACCCTGCAAGCTGTAGTGATTGCCAGGAGGAAGGCTGTTTTCCAAGACAAGTATTGCAGTTCTGTTGAAGCAGCTGGCTCAAAAGGAGGCAAGGTCAGTTTTTCTAGTATGCAATTGAGGTCCCAAGCAGGTACTGGTTGTTTCCTTGGGGGTTTTATTTTCTTAGCCCCTCTGAGGAACTGTCTTAAGAGGGGGTGAGAGAATAAAGGAGGATCAGTGTTGTATTCTGCAGAAATGGCTGAGGCATGGATTTTGATGGAGGAGAATGAAAGTCCATTGCTTAGCATTTCAGCTAGGTACTGTAATATTTGTGGTAAAGTCAGTATTCCAGGATTCTGACCCTTTTTCTCATTCCAGGCACAAAACCGTTTCCATTTTGCAGAGTAGGCTTTTCTTGTAGGTGGTCTTCTGGCCTCCAAAATGACATCCTGCACCTCCTTGGAGAGTAGGGCCTGTTGTGAATTTAAGGAATCTTCCATGCGGCTAGATTGAGTGTTTTCAGCTGACTGAAGAGTTTTGAAGTTGTGCTGAGTCAGTAGAAGAGGCATTAGAGGCAGGATCCATGGTGGGGAATGCATCAGGCTTTTCAGGAGTGGGTACCAGTGTTGTCTTGGCCAGTCTGGAGCAATGAGAATCATCTTTGGTCTCTCTGCTCTGGTTTTTAATAGAACTTTGGGCAGCAGAGGGAGAGGTGGAAAGGCATAAACTGTGATTGTTGCCCAACTGAAGGAGAGTGCGTCCACTTTCCAGGCCTGTGGATGAAAGGTCCTTGAGCAGAATTTTGCCAATTGGTGATTTCTGTGGGAGGCAAAGAGATCTATGTCTGGCCTTCCCCATGCTTGAGTTATCTTTGTGAAAACTTGAGGATGCAACTTCCATTCGTGTGGATCTGTCATATTTCTGCTTAGGATGTCTGCCAGTGTGTTTTCCTTGCCTGGCAGGTACTGTGCTTGAAGCTCGATTAGTAATTCCAGAGCCATGTTCCAAAGACACATGGGCTTGCCTGCATAGGGGGTATGAATGGGTACCTCCCTGTTTGTTTACGCACCACATTACTGTGGTGTTGTCCGTCCTTATCAATAGCTGGCCTGGATGCAGTAGGTCTTTGAAAGCTATAATAGCATTTATTACTGCTAGCATTTCCTTCTGATTGATGTGTAGGTGCTTTTTTTTTGGGACCATTTGCCCTGAATGCACCGATCTGTCATGTGCGCCCCCCAAGCGTAGTCCGAGGCGTCTGTTGTGATGATTTGATTTGCTTGAGGCTTGCAGAATGGGAGACCTGTGTTGCTTTGGCATGCTTGAGCCCACCACAAATTCCTTTTGAAGACATGGAATTAATGGCATTATTGTTTCCAAACTGTGGCTGTGTTGAGACCATAGGTTTTTTAGGTACCATTGAAGTTTCCTCATATGCAGCTTTGCACATGGGATTAGTAGGATGCAAGATGCCATGAATCCCAGAGCCTGCAGGATTTTCCTTGCAGTCAGCCTGGTGAAAGTTGCCAGTTTTCTGAAGTATTGAGTTAGTTGCCCTTCTTTCTCTGGCGTGAGGTAGGCCATCTGGGTGTTTGTATCCAAGCTGGCACCCAGGAAAATTATTGTTAGAGAGGGTATTAGCCTTGATTTCTTTTTGTTGACTGTGTATCCCAGAGAATTCAACAACATTATTACAAACGCCAGATGTTTCATAAGTATGTGCTTGCTGTCCGCTTGGATCAAGCAGTCCAGATATGGGTATATTTGTATCCCTTGAAGTCTGCAGTAGGCGATTACTGATGCCAGGCATTTCGTGAACACTCTGGGCACAGTAGATAAGCCAAAGGGCAATGCAGAGAATGGTAATGGGTTGAACCTGCAAGAAATCTGAGGTATCTTCTGCAATCTTGTCTGATTGGGACATGCAGGTATGCCTCCTTGAGGTCCAATGTTACCAGCCAAGACTCCTTGCCCAGCATGGGAAGACGCTGCTGTAATGTGAGCATCTTGAATTTTGGCACGAGTAAAAATGTGTTTAGGATGGATAGGTCCAAAATAGGCCTCCAATCTTTTCCCTTCCTTGGTACCAGGAATAGTCTGGAATCAAAACCTTGACCCTGTTCTTGTACAGGTAACTTTCATGTCCATGAGATCTGAAATTTGTTTTTGTGCCTCTGCCCTTTGATTGTGTGGCAGGTTTGGCATGCCTCATTTTTGGAAGGGTGTGAAAGTGAATTCTGTAGCCTCTGTCTATAATGTCCAGGATCCATTTGTCTTTTGTGACAATATGCCAATTTTTCGAAAATAATGCCAGTTTTCCGCCTAAAGGTGCTGCCATTTGAGCCTTGCTTGGCATGCAAAGGGAAAGTCATTGGTTCTGCTTTCTGAATGGCTGTGAACTATCCTCACCACCTCTTTGTGTGGGTGCTTGCCATTGTCTGCCTCTAAATGATCATTGAGATTGCCCTCTGCCCCTCTGGTGCCTGTATCTACCTCTTTGGGGTCTGTCCGTGGCTGGAAAGGACCAATTTTTGGAAGGCCAATTTCTACTGAAATGTGTTGGTTGTACCTGTAGGAAATCTTTGACTTTGCATTGATTTTGCCTTTTCCTCCATTTACTTTAATACCTCCTCAGCTTTAACACCAAACAATACATCTTTTTGCAGAGGGGCATCTAGTAATTTAGCTTTGACATGATCTGGTAAGGTTTGCTCTTTGAGCCAGGCATGTCTACGTATGACTGATCCTGTAACAGCAGCTCTACATGAGGCCTCTAAAGCGTCAAAACCACATTGCAAGGTATGTTTACCCACTTGTTCTGCACTATGCATCAAATCCTGCAACTCCTTCAAGTCTGGTTGTTCAGGTTATGACATTTTGTTTCTCAGCTGTAATATCAGAAACTGTTGGTACTTTAACATATGGAACTGACAATTTAAAGCCCTCATGGTTAAGGTGGCAGAGGTGTAAACCTTTTTCCCCCACCTCCCTAAAGCTCTGGAATCTCTCTCTGAAGGCAATGGATTTTTAGCAGTGGAGGCCTTAATTCCCATGGGACCCTGTGATATAGTTTTCTGGGTCAGCCGCATGGCTTTTGTATAGGAATTGGTGCGAGTCAAGAACCCGGTAATACCTGCCAGGCTTGACTGGAGATGGAGGTATAGAATCTGGGTTAAGGCAGGCCTCCGAATACACGTCATCCGAATACACGTCATCTAGAATGTCTAAGACAGGAGGTATAGCCCAGAGGCCTGTGCTGAGGGAGCAAGAGGAAATCCCTAAGCCTTTTCTTGGAGTCTGAGTACTCTTGGCCTTCCCAGTGGAAGTGTTCCCTCAAGATATGTAAGGTTTCCCCAAAAGAGTAATCCTCAGGGGGGGGGGGGGACAGAGGGAATGGACTCCTCTGCATCAGAATCTTCAAAAGGGGAGTAAGAATGTTCCTGGTCTTCAGAATGTTCTGAAATAATGGAGGCCTGGCCCGAGGAGGGGGATTATAATGGAGGCCTGGCCCGAGGAGGGGGATTATAATGGAGGCCTGGCCCGAGGAGGGGGATTATAATGGAGGCCTGGCCCGAGGAGGGGGATTATAATGGAGGCCTGGCCCGAGGAGGGATTATAATGGAGGCCTGGCCCGAGGAGGGGTATTATAATGGAGGCCTGGCCCGAGGAGGGGGATTATAATGGAGGCCTGGCCCGAGGAGGGGGATTATAATGGAGGCCTGGCCCGAGGAGGGGGATTATAATGGAGGCCTGGCCCAGGAGGGGGATTATAATGGAGGCCTGGCCGGATTATAATGGAGGCCTGGCCCGAGGAGGGGATTATAATGGAGGCCTGGCCCGAGGAGGGATTATAATGGAGGCCTGGCCGAGGAGGGGATTATAATGGAGGCCTGGCCCGAGGAGGGGATTATAATGGTGGCCTGGCCCGAGGAGGGGGATTATAATGGAGGCCTGGCCCGAGGAGGGGGATTATAATGGAGGCCTGGCCCGAGGAGGGGGATTATAATGGAGGCCTGGCCCGAGGAGGGGGATTATAATGGAGGCCTGGCCCGAGGAGGGGCATTATAATGGAGGCCTGGCCCGGGGAGGGATTATAATGGAGGCCTGGCCCGAGGAGGGGAGTTATAATGGAGGCCTGGCCCGAGGAGGGGGATTATAATGGAGGCCTGGCCCGAGGAGGGGGATTATAATGGAGGCCTGGCCGAGGAGGGATTATAATGGAGGCCTGGCCCGAGGAGGGGGATTATAATGGAGGCCTGGCCCGAGGAGGGGGATTATAATGGAGGCCTGGCCCGAGGAGGGGGATTATAATGGAGGCCTGGCCCGAGGAGGGGGATTATAATGGAGGCCTGGTCCGAGGAGGGGGATTCTTCCTCCACTCTTGAGTCTTTTGTCCGGGGGGGGGGGGTTGAGAACCCCTAATAAGAGTAATCAAATCCTCAGCCATTTTGAGCATCTGCTTTTTAGGCATGGGGCCTTGAGAAGGGCCCTGTGGAGCTTGTCTTTCAGTATGCATGGCTGATTTAGACTTAGTGGAAGCCTTGATGGAAAAAAGAGGAGGAAGGCCTGTAGACACCTTGAGAGGTGGCAGGTCTACCTAAACTCCGAGTTTCACCGCCAATAGTGGCTTCGTTATCTGTAGTCGGGGTGTGGGCCGAAGAGCCTGCGACCTCGGGCACAGGACACCGCCAATGAAGTGTTGTCGGTAGTCAGGGGCTGCGTAGGCGCCTCACTGAGAACCGGACCACCTGTAGTCGGCTTTGGCGTGGTGTCTGTAGAAGTCGTGGACCTCATATGTTGGTCCTTATCTTTGCGTCTTTTACTCAAAACTGGAGTCGAAGTATCCGATGACATAATGTACTTAAATTTTTTGCCAAAATAGTGTTGGGTGAACTCCGCCCGACGCTTAATAGTGCGTCTGTTGAATGTAGCACAAAAACGGCAGGCCGAGACATCGTGGTCTGGGCCTAGGCAAGGAATGCAGAGGGAATGAAAATCCTTATGCGGTATTTGCCTCCCACAAGAAATGCAATTATTAACTTTGTCTGACATCGGTCTGAGGAAAGAAAAGTTTCCCCAACGGGGTACTTGGCTTTAAAGAAGACTTTGGTTGAAAAATATTCGTAATCTCAGGAGCTGGCCGAACGGCACTTGCGAACTGCTTCTGCTTCGGGCACCGCGCGGCAAGAAAGACTGAAGAAAATGGCGTCAGCTGGATCTTTTATACCCCTGTCGCACTGACGTCAAGGAGGAAGCAACGACAACCGCCGCCGGACCTAGACTTTAGAATTCGGCCGACCGAGGACCCGCCTGATGGCAGGAAAACCCATCTGTTATGACTGCAGCTGTACGCACGATGAACATCTACCAAAAGTCTGCATCTACAAGACAAAAGTAAATACAAGAAATATAACGTAACACACACATGGCTATAGGAACTTCAAATACCACTTCTGATGCTGGAAGACGTAAAGGATATCAGATCATATTTAAATAGGCAGTGAATTATAGGAGAAGCTAAACTTCAGAGTTGAGTGCGATCTGCTGGCTTCGTATCCAAATCAGATCAGACAACCTACGGGTTGAGTTGGTCAGGAGACGAGACAGAAAACTTCTTCCAAAGGAGGTGGCGAGGACCAAGTTTCATTACAATCAGGAATAAGGGCTTGGGAATCTGCTGGAGAAGCAGCCCTGTATCTGTCCATGTCAGAATCCTCTGAAAAATGTTCATCCAGAATTTCTTTACTGCAGGCCCTCATTGGTAAAGAAATGGGATGAAAGAGAACAGCTAAGACACTTGTAATGGCAGCAAATGGGGGGGGCGGGAAGAATCAGAAAAAATTAAGGAGAGAGTCACAAGGGAAAACAGTGGAAGAGGTCAACTGCTTCAAGTACCTGGGAGGGGTGGTTGAGAACAAGGGAAAGTCTGTGTAGTCCCTCTGATTCTAGCTTTGACCTCGTCAGGTGTTGGGATAATACATGACCGAAAAATGCCAAGCCAGCTGAAGAGTAAAGTGTACAAAACAGTGGTGCAACCCATACTACCGTGTGTTACAGAAACCCAGGGAGTAAAGACAGAGCAGTTGAATACCCGAGATGGGTGGTAAGATGCACACAGTCAGATAGAAGGACATAAGAGCAGAAGCTAAAGTAGTTCCAATTACAGCAAAGGTCTAACAGAACACATTACCGTGGTTTGGCCACATGTGCAGAAAAGCAAAAGACAATCTGGTGAAGATGATTTCAGACAAAGGAAAGAGACCGGAAATGACAGCATCCAAAGAGTTGAATGGTTTGTGACAGAAGTCCTGCGACAGTCAGACATGAGTGTTGAAGATAGAACAGTGGCACTGGAGAGGTAGACACACCCTGACCTCAAGCAGAAAATGAGAAAAAAAAAAAAAAAGATTACTCTACTACAGGTAAACCACCAGCCAACGATCTACTCGATGGCACTAGTGCTCTGTAGAGGTGTTCTTTTATCTTGGTCACTCCCTGGAGTGCCGTCATGACAAAAAATGTTTTATCCATGCGCAGATCAGACACTGGAACAGCAGAAGAGTATGTGGCGGACTTCCGTACCTAGAAAGGACTACAAAAAAGAAGCAGGAGAAGCAAGTGGTATAAGGTACTAATGGCCCCTACAAGTTCATCCACCATCAGCTGGAGCACTGACAGTATGCAGTGGCAGCAAGTGCAAAGACCCTCTAGTCCCCCCCCCCCCAGGCATAGCACCAACAGGACCAAAGTATCCATGTTGTAACCACTGAGAAGGTCCCAAAGTCAGTAAGTTACTCAACATGTTGGTCAGAAGATAAACTGTCAGAAAAGCCCCCCCAAAAGCTTCCTTTCACAGCATACCAAAAACACTTCTCTGACAGAAAAAAAGGCAGTTAATGCGTATGCACACACTAACAGCTAAACACACAATGTTATCCACCTGTTTACACACTTTGACCCTAAATGTTCATAAAAATCAGTTTACATAAGCAGTACACATTTTTCACAAACTGCTCCAAAAACAAATATTTAGTTGGAGCAAAAAAAAAAAAAAAAAAAAAAACCTAAAAAATAGAAAATTCAGACATTTTGGCAGGATGTGACATCAGGCAAGCACAGCTTTTGCGGATACAGTTCCTGGGAAAAGGCTGTATAGCCTAAGGACATGCTATCTCATCTATTTTTATTACCTGATGGCCATCTACACCAACAGGTGACAAAATAATCACGCTTAACTGCCTCCAAAGGAGAAAAACGAACTAGATAAATTGTAGACTAATGAACAAAGGCATCCTGGCACACCAATCCAACGCAAGTAAAAAACGTGTAGAGGAATGAACAATGAATAAGGTTTAAATTTAACAAATAAAACAGGTTAAATAAAGCGCTTTTCGTCGCCTTAGGGCAACTTCTTCAGATTTACACATTACGTTCACAAGACCATTTAAATAACAAGCAGAACCATCATGTGCTCAAGTTTTGACTAATCAAATGCTTTCATGTGTAGGTTTCAAAAGTTTTTTAAAACATACTAAAAGTGTTAAAAATATAATCACAACATTCTCAATATATCTCTAACTAATCTACTGACTGTTTGTAAAAATGTCACCAAAAAGCCTACTTTTACATATGTAACAAATGAAACGTATATATACATGAAAAAAATATATATATTAAATTAAAATAATAACATAAGCCATGTCTAAATTCATTGTAACAAATTTCTAAACAGTAAAGATATTATATTAGTTAAAAATATTAATTAAAAATATAAGTAATAGTTTTCCAACTGTAAACAGTAAATAATAAACCAATGCCTCTAATATTGTACATTATCTTTTCAGACTCAGTTTTAAAAGACAAGTAATGTTACAATGGTCATTTAACCCAGGTTCACAAAAGGCATTAGATCTAATTTGCCATGACAATTCGCCTTCCTCAAGTAAAAAGTTGAAGGGCCCACCCCGAATGTCATGTTGAATTTGATCAATAGCTTTAAAAGTAAAGTTATGGCCTGGGTACATTAACTTGTGTCTAGCTAGGGCGTTGTCACTTTTGTTAGTATTCATGGCATAAATGTGTTCGTATATTCGATCTCTAAGCCTTCGCTCAGTTTTCCCTATGTAGAATGCTTTACAGAGGGAACATAGGCCAACATAAATCACCATTTTTGAGTTACAGTTTAGGTTGTATTTCATGTAAAATTTTCTACCATTTATATTAAATATATAACCTGTTAATATATCTACACATACTACAACAACCACATTTAGTCATGCCCGTCAGTCTGTGTGTGTTCTTATGATGAGCTTCCAATATATTTTTTAGATAGTTACCTTTCCTAAAAATAATTCTTGGTCTCAAATTTAGTTTTTCCGCCAATAATTTGTCTTGTTTTTAACAGTTCCCAGTTCTTAAATAATACATTTCTTACAACTGTACTGT
This sequence comes from Protopterus annectens, assembly GCF_019279795.1. Taxonomy (NCBI): domain Eukaryota; kingdom Metazoa; phylum Chordata; order Ceratodontiformes; family Protopteridae; genus Protopterus; species Protopterus annectens. The sequence goes on along the minus strand of NC_056747.1, from coordinate 649,322,704 downwards.
CTGTACTAAGTGTTATAATGAAACTGTATTCAAAATTCTCCACTTTGACTTATTCATTTGGACACTACTTAAGTTGTCATTGAGTTCCAAATTTAAAGGACTAAGATCTAATGTGTCCAGTGTTCCCCAGTCCCCCAAGATTGCTTTTAAAAGGCCACTTGACCTTTTCTTATACACTTCATCGGAAACTGACTATTAAAGATAGGGGGTACCACCCTCTGTTGAAACATACTAGTTAATAAATTACATTCATCGAGAAAATCAAGTTCCCTCTACACCATTCTAGCTGCTCTGATCATTTGTCCTTTAACAATGGATCTTTTTTGTGGGTTAGGGTGGGAGCTAGAAAAATGCAAAAATGCATTACAATATGTGTCCTTACAGTGTATTTTTGAAAAGTACTGTTCTTTCACTTTGTCTTTAGACAAATGTACATCCAAATAATCTATACAGGTTTCCTGAAAGTTGTATGTAAATTTAAGGAAATCTGTCGTAGAATTCAGATATTCCATCAGATCAGTTGCAGAATCTGAATTCCCTCTAAAAATTATAAAAATGTCATCCAGGAACCGGCTATAGTAAAGAATGTTACCCATGCAGTTACAATTACTGAACACATAATTTTCATCCCAATATGCCATCACAGTGTTGGCAAAACTTGCCCCACATGGCGACCCCATAGCCACCCCCTGTTTTTGTAAATATATGTCGTTGTGAAATAAAAAATAGTTATTAAAGATATCTAATAAAGTTTCAACTACATATATTTCTTGACTCAATGCTTTTTTACTGTGAAGGAATAAGCTATTCCATTCCATAACATCTAAATGAGGGATTGAGGTGTACAAATCTTTAACATCTATGGTCAAGAAGTTAGGGGATCGAAGGACAATTCATTAATCTTCTGTAATCAAGTTCATCAAAAAGCTATACCCCCTTCTTTGTCAGGTTTAAAGATTTAAATAAGTTAAGTGCCGTCATTTCTTCACTAGTAATCTTTGCAGCTTCAGGTTTGTTAAACTGCTATAGTTATTAGCAAAAAATCTCAGGTCTAGTTTTGTTACCATTTCAAACATTTAACAAAGGGTGTTGAATTCTTTAATCATCTCTCATGCTGACTTTGGTCGCTATAAATTTGACCATGAGAGATGTTTTACTAGTATCGAACAACTTCTTGACCGACTTAAATCTAATAAAGTTAGAAAAATGAATAGGGATCATACTGCCTATGAGAATGGTGTTGCCTACCCTAAGCCACCCATATCACAAGTTGGGAGAGCAACAATTAAATTGGCAAACAATGTGGGTAGCAACACAATGAAATCAAAGAACTTAACTGATGTGAATGATGAAACTTCTACTGACACTATCAGACGTAGTGAGCGTATTCGTTCTAGCAATAATAAAGGAAATTCTAATCATTATGAAACATCAAATACTTCTAACCACAATTCGAACAGTTTAAATTTTCACAAGGACTCCAATTCTGGAGCAATTCCGAAAAAAACCAACAAGTATGCTCAAAAAAACAAAAACTGCAGAAACAGCAAATACAAGAACTAACCAAAGATTTGCAACGTGGGGTTGCGATTGTTAAAAACAAGACAGGTGACTTCCATATATACAACTACTCTTCCATTGAGATTGATCCAATTTTGGTGGAAGTATTAGCCAAAGGAAACATTGTGCCAAGCCGTCAGATGGACAGTCAGGACTGTGAAAGATTTAAAACTGTTCGTAAGGAAATTAAACCTTAAGGTTTTATTTGGTAACTTAATGACAACAAATAACTGTCCATCTTCTATTTTTCGAGTTCCCAGTACTTTTAACCCTCCCCTACACCCTTTGTTAAATATGTTTGAAATGGTAACAGAACTAGACCTGAGATTTTTTGCTAATAACTATAGCAGTTTAACAAACCTGAAGCTGCAAACATTACTAGTGAAGAAATGACGGCACTTAACTTATTTAAATCTTTAAAGGTTCGAGCCATAAAACCCGACAAAGGAGGGGGTATAGCTCTTTTTGATGAACTTGATTATGTTACTAGAGTTCAGAACCTTTTAGATAGTACTGCATACCTTAAGGCGTCAATTAACGAAGTTAACACAGCATATAAACGTATTTCTGGGTATATCAATGATTTATTTATTGAAGCAAAAATTGATATTGACCAATACAATTATATGAATATGCTTTGGCCGAAAATTCCAGTTTTCTTTGCAATTCCTAAAATCCACAAAGACATGGCAAATCCACCTTTTAGACCATTAATTGATGGTAGAGGATCCATTACATATCCATGTGCCAAGATAGTAGAGGACATTTTAAAAAAATATTTAGTAACTGAAATCCAGATTTGTAAAGATTCCTGGACATTTTTACAGAAGATTAATGAATTGTCCTTCGATCCCCTTAATAACTTCACCATAGATGTTAAAGATTTGTACACCTCAATCCCCCATTTAGATGGTATGGAATGGACTAGCTTATTCCTTCACAGTAAAAAAGCACTGAGTCAAGAAATATATGTAGTTGAAATTTTATTAGATATCATCTTAACTAATAACTATTTTTTATTTCACAATGACATATATTTACAAAAACAGGGGGTGGCTATGGGGTCACCATGTGGGGCAAGTTTTGCCAACACTGTGATGGCATATTGGGAGGAAAATTATGGGTTCAATAATTGTAACTGCATGGGTAACATTCTTTACTATACCCAGTTCCTGGATGACATTTTTATAATTTTTAGAGGGAATTCAGATTCTGCAACTAATCTGATGGAATATCTGAATTCTACGACAGATTTCCTTAAATTTACATACAACTTTCAGGAAACATGTATAGATTATTTGGATGTACACTTGCCTAAAGACAAAGTGAAAGAACAGTACTTTTCAAAAATACACCACGAGGACACATATTGTAATGCATTTTTGCATTTTTCTAGCTCCCACCCTAACCCACAAAAAAGATCCATTGTTAAAGGACAAATGATCAGAGCAGCTAGAATGGTGTAGAGGGAACTTGATTTTCTCGATTAATGTAATTTATTAACTAGTATGTTTCAACAAAGAGGATACCCCCTATCTTTAATAGAGTCAGTTTCCGACGAAGTGTATAAGAAAAGGTCAAGTGGCCTTTTAAAAGCAATCTTAGGAGACGGAGGAACACTGGACACATTAGATCTTAGTCCTTTAAATTTGGAACTCAATAATGACAACTTAAGTAGTGTCCAAATGAATAAGTCAAACAAAGTGGAGAATTTTGAATACAGTTTCATTACAACATTTAGTACAGACAGTACAGTTGTAAGAAATGCATTATTTAAGAACTGGGAACTGTTAAAACAAGACAAATTATTGGCGGAAAAACTAAATTTGAGACAAAGAATTATTTTTAGGAAAGGTAACAATCTAAAAAATATACTGGAAGCTCATAATCATAAGAGCACACACAGACTGATGGGCATGACTAAATGTGGTTGTTGTAGTATGTGTAGATATATTAAAACAGGTTATATATTTAATATAAATGGTAGAAAATTTTACATGAAATACAACCTAAACTGTAACTCAAAAATTGTGATTTATGTTGCCCTATGTTCCCCTCTGTAAAGCATTCTACATAGGGAAAACTGAGCGAAGGCTTAGAGATCAAATATACGAACACATTTATGCCATGAATACCAACAAAAGTGACAACGTCCTAGCTAGACACAAATTAACGTACCCAGGCCATAACTTTACTTTTAAAGCTATTGATCAAATTCAACATGACATTCGGGGTGGGCCCTTCAACTTGTTACTTGAGGAAGGCGAATTGTCATGGCAAATTAGATCCAATGCCTTTTGTGAACCTGGGTTAAATGACCATTGTAACATTACAGGTCTTTTAAAACTAATGAGTCTGAAAAGATAATGTACAATATTAGAGGCATTGGTTTATTATTTACGGTTTACAGTTGGAAAAGTATTAAAAACATTAATTAAAAATATAAGTAACTAATATAATTAATATCTAACTACTGTTTAGAAATTTGTTACAATGAATTTAGACGCATGGCTTATGCTATTTTAATTTAAAATATATATTTTTTTCATGTATATATACGTTTCATTTGTTACATATGTAAAAGTAGGCTTTTTGGTGACATTTTTACAAAAAGTCAGTAGATTAGTTGTTAGAGATATATTGAGAATGTTGTGATATATTTTTAACACTTTTAGTAGGTTTTAAAAAACTTTTGAAACCTACACATGAAAGCATTTGATTAGTCAAAACTTGAGCACATGATGGTTCTGCTTGTTATTTAAATGGTCTTGTGAACGTAATGTGTAAATCTGAAGAAGTTGCCTTAATCAAGGTGACGAAAAGCGCTTTAACCTGTTTTATTTGTTAAATGAAACCTTATTCATTGTTCATTCCTCTACACATTTTTTTACTTGCATTGGATTGGTGTGCCAGGAGGCCTTTGTTGTTCATGCCTCCAAAGGAGACACAGGTAAGCCCTCAGGGGTACTGGTCAGGCCCTTTCCTGAAAGGGTTCCTCTCCACTCCTGATTAGGTGTACCTCAAAAATACTGGAGGACATCCCTGTCAGAGGAATAGTAGTCAAAGGTAGACACCAAAATCTTTTGAACCATAGGGATTTGCAACTCTGATTCCTAGTGAAAGGAATTTGGGGGTTACCCAAACCCAACTCCCATGGCAAACAGCACAGGTTCATAGAAGGTTACTAGGCTAACAGCCCTAGAGCCCTTACAAGCCTAGTCACGTTAATCCAGGATTTGCCTCAATTGTCCTTGGTTGGATGAACATCATTCGCAGAACAAGTCCATCATCAACACCAACTAAATTTGGAGTCTCCCATTCATTTGTCCAGGTTCAGCTTGAATAGGGTCAGTGAGGATCTCCGCTTCACGTGAAATGCAAGTTTATTCCACAGCAGCAGTAATCTCTGGGAGATGCGTCCCTCAGGCATGTTCTGTTACTGTCACAGGCTAAGTTAAGATCCCTAGAGCGAGTGACTTGTGACATTTGACTTTTGGATATGCAGCACTTCCACCAGGGCAGGGTCAGTGACTGCCTTGTAGGCGAGGCCTACAACAGCCTATACGATACAGAATACAGTGACGGGGCTTTCAGTCTAGCCACAAAAGGCATGGTTTGGAGGCACTGTATTTTCTTGGTTAGAAGCCTCTCTGGTCTCTCCAGCTGCTGCAGGCATTTGGTGAGATGCATGCAGAAGACAGCATTATACTCTAATGGTCTGATGAGGGTAGAGTACAGTGAAGTTAAAACATCCTTAGTTTTAGATGCAATGCCCTTATGAGATGCGCAATGCAGAAGGCTTTCCTTGGAAACTTGGTGGTCGAAGTTCAGATCGCTATCTACTGTGTTCCCTGTATGAGCTGTGTGGGCGGGGGGGGGGGGGGTGTACTACCAATACTGTAATTAGCAGGGAATTCTGCTTTGACAAAGGGGGTGATTATGCACTTCGGTGCCACAGTCACAGGTCTAAAAAAAGTACAGTTTTGTACCTACCATAAATGTAGATGTTCGAGGATTCCATTGCTGCAGTCCTGACTATTGGGTATAGTCCGCGTCCAGTCGGCCCGAATACCAGAGTATAAGGCTGACGTCGGTCAGGGCGCATTAGACTGACGTCAGTACGTCAGGGTACTAATGCGCATGACCGACGCCATATCCTCAGTCTTTTCTTGCCCCAGATGTCAGAAGACCCTAAAAAGACAAGTCCCAAAACAACCTGCACCAAAACATGCACAATATATACAACCATATATATACAAAAATATAAGCATGTAAACTCACCTACACAACCACCCCTAAATACAGAGGGGAAGGAGGGAGGGTAAATTGGACTGCAGCAATGGAATCCTCGAACATCTACATTTATGGTAGGTACAAAACTGTACTATGTTCTTCGTCTTCCATTGCTGCAGTCCTGACTATTGGGTAGAATCCCAAAGCAGAGGTAAGGGAGGCTGGCAAATTATAAAGCAGTAGGAGCTGACAACATGCCTTGTAAAACAGCTGTGGCAAAACCAGCCCTAGACTTAGAGTAGATAGGAAGGTGATAATGCCTAGAGAAAGTATGCACTGAACTCCAAGTAGCTGCTTCCAGAATATCCTTATTGCCACCCCCCTTAGAAATGCTGTTGAAGTGGCAGTAGCCCTAGTGGAATGAGGCCTAATCCCAGCTGGAATCTCCTTGCCATGATGGGAATAACAAAATGCAATGCAAAAGCCAATCCACCTAGAAATAGTTTGTTTTGACACAGGCTTGCCCTGAGAACTCAAAGCAAAAGAAACAAACAACTGCTGAGACTGCCTAAAATCCTTAGTCCTGCTTAAATAATAACGCAATTGCCTGTGTACATCTAAAGTGTGCAAAATCTTTTCCCCTTTATTTTGAGGATCTGCAAAAAACGTAGGCAAATGAATAGTTTGGTTTAAAGCCACACTAGAAACCACCTTAGGCATAAAAGAAGGATTAGTGCGTAATGATACCCTATCCTTATGGAAAATCAAAAAGGGCTCTACTGCCATAAGGGCCTGCAACTCAGACACCCTTCTTGCAGAAGTAATAGCCAACAGAAAAGCAGTCTTCCATGACAAATATTTCAATTCAGCAGTAGCTGCAGGCTCAAAAGGTTGTAGAGTAAGTTTTCCAACACAAAATTGAGATCCCAAGCAGGAGTAGGAGCTCTACGTGGGGTCTTATATTCTTTGCCCCTCTAAGAAACTGCTTGAACAAAGGATGCGAAAACAAAGGTGGGTCACAATCATAGTGAGCTGAAATTGCTGAAGCATGAATCTTTATGGAAGAGAAGGACAAACCTTTGTCCAATAATTCAGTAAGATATTGAAGAGCCACACTCAAATTAGGCTCTGAAATCTCCAAATTCTTTGCTGTACTCCAAAATAAAAATCTCTTCCATTTTTCTGCGTACACTCTCCTTGTACTAGGTCTTCTAGCTTCCATAATCACATTTAAAACTTGTTGAGGAAGTTGAGACCTGCTGTGTTTCAACACAGAATATGCCAGGCTGTTAGATGGAGAGTGAAGCTTGACATTGAGCAGATGACCGTCCTGCTGAGATAACAGATGAGGAATCAGAGGTAAAGGCCATGGAGGCTTCTTTACCAGACTCCGTAGTAGTGGGTACCAGTGTTGCCGAGGCCAATCTGGAGCTATCAAAATCATCCTTGGCCTGTCTTGTCTGACCTTTAATAGTACCTTTGGAAGAAGAGGTAGAGGTGGAAAGGCATACACATGAAGGTTTTTCCAACTGAAAGACAGAGCATCCACTTTCCAAGCTGTGTGATGAAACCCCTTTGTGCAATACTTTGGCAGCTGGTGGTTTAGTGGAGAAGCGAACAGATCTATGTCTGGAGTTCCCCATGACACTGTCAGTTTCTGAAATACATGAAGATCCAGTTTCCACTCGTGGGGATCCATGATTTGTCTGCTTAACACATCTGCTAAGGAGTTCTGTGCTCCTGGCAGAAACCTTGCCTGAAGAGTTAGTTGCAAGCTTAGCGCAGTCTCCCATAAAATCATTGCTTGCCTGCATAGAGGATAAGAATGTGTTCCCCTTGCTTGTTGATGTACCACATGACAGTTGTGTTGTCTGTTAGAATCAACACCTGCCCTGGAAGAAGTAACTCCTTGAAAGCCATTAATGCAAACTGGACTGCTAACATCTCCTTCATGTTGATATGTAGATGCTGTAGTCTGGCAGGCCACTTGTCTTGTATCCACTTTCCATTCAGATGAGCTCCCCAAGCAATGTCCGAGGCATCTGTCGTTAGAATCTGACTTGCCTCTGGCCGGGTCACAGAGAGTCCCTTGTTTAGGTGACATTCCTGAGCCCACCACAAAAATTCCTTTTGAATGCAAGGTATTATTTGAATGACAGTGTCCAAATCCTGGCAGTGCTGTGTCCATACATTTTTGAGATACCATTGTAACTTCCTCATATGCAGTTTGGCATTGGGAAGCACCAGAATACAAGATGCCATGAACCCTAATGCTTGAAGGACTGTCCTTGCAGTCAGCACGGACTGATGAGATAGTTGATGGAAGTAAAGTGACAGACTCTTTTGTTTGTCCGGGGTTAAAAAGGCCATCTGGGCTGCTGTATTCAGTCTTACACCCAGAAAGCACATGTCTTGAGAGGGTACTAGACTGGACTTTATTTCGCTCACAGAATACCCTAGGCATCTTAGCACTGCTATAACATATTCCAGATGCTGTAGAAGGTCCTCCTTTTCTTGAGCCAGAATCAGGCAGTCGTCCAAGTAAGGATAGATTTGAATTCCTTGAAGCCTGAAGTAAGCTATCACTGGAGCCAGAACCTTTGTGAATACTCTGGGCTCAGTAGATAAGCCAAAGGGCAATGCAGAGAACTGATAATGAGAATTCCCAGCTCGAAACCGCAGATACTTTCTGCAACTTAGCCTTATAGGCACATGAAGGTAAGCTTCCTTGAGATCTAAAGTTACCATCCAGTGATCTTTGCCCAGCAGAGGTAAAAGCTGTTGTAACGTCAACATCTTGAACTTGGGAATGTCCAAAAACGTGTTGAGGAGAGATAAATCCAAAATTGGTCTCCACGTGTTCCCCTTCTTTGGTACAAGGAACAGGCGAGAATAAAATCCTAGGCCCCTCTCTGACACAGGGACTGGCTGAATGGCCCCTATGTGAAGTAACTGTAAAACTTGCTTGTGAGCCTCTTTTCTTTGTAGAGGAGGAACGTCTGGCATGCCTGTGAAAGGGGGCATTGTATGGAAATAAAATCTGTAACCGTGGTGAATGATATCCAACACCCATTTGTCTTGAGTAATTAAATCCCAATTTTCTTTGAAAAGAGACAGTCTTCCCCAAAGGAGCTGCCAGACGTGAATCTGCTGGCAGCTGAAGAAACAGGTCATTGGGTCTGTTTACGAAAGGACTGACCCCTGCCCTCACCAGAAGTCTGAGCAGGTGAACTCCTGTTCTAGGCCTAAAGAACTTTGAGCCCTGCCCTACCACGTCTAGACCTACCCCTAGACTGAGAATCATAAGCAGGATATGTCCACCCCTTAGCAGGCCAATTTCTACTAAACTTGGTGGCTGCACCTGCAAAAATCTTTAACAGTTTGCATAGACTTAGCTTTGTCCTCCATTTTCTTTAAAACAGCTTCCACAGGCGAACCAAACAACACATCAGACTGTAAAGGAGCATCCAAAATCCTTGTCTTAACATGCTCAGCTAAATTCTGATCCTTCAACCAGGCATGCCTGCGAAGAACAGAGCTGGTAGCAGCCACCCTCGAGGAGGCCTGTACAGCATCAAAACCACATTGCAAAGAATGCTTACCCACTTGTTCCGACACATGAACCAAATCCAGCAACTCTTTACACTCAATACCTTCCGCCAAAGCATCCACCTTAGATTTCAATTGTGAAAGAAGGTAATTCTGATATTTTAACATGTGAAACTGACAATTCAAAGCTCTCATGGCTAGAGTGGAAGAAGTATACACTTTCTTTCCCCACCTATCCAAAGCCCTAGCCTCTTTATCAGTGGGGACAGGATTCTTAACCACAGAAGCTTTTACACCCTTAGGCCCCTGGGAAATAGTTTCTGGGTCCGCCCTAGGACTCAAACAAATATTTATGAGCTTCGGGCACCCTATAATACCTATCAGGCTTAACAGGAGCAGGAGGCAAAGAGTCAGGGTTCAGGGAAGCCTCTGCAAAAACATCTTCCACCACATTCAACACAGGAGGAATAGCTAAAGGCCTATGCTGGGGTAAAACAAGAACTCCTAAGCCTTTTCCTGGAGTCAGAGTAATCCTGGCCTTCCCATTTAAAGTGCTCCCTCATGGAATGCAAAGTCTCTGAAAATGAGAAATCCTCAGGCGGAGACGCTGTAGGAGTGGAATCATCCACATCAGAATCAGAATAGGTAGGATACTCCTGCAAATCTTCCACAGAAGATTCTGAAGCCTCAGAACACTGTTCAAAACTCTCAAACTCAGATTCCACCCTAGGCCTCTTATCAGGCGAGGGCATAGAACCCCTAATCATAGTAATCAAATCTTCTGCCATCTTAAGCATATGTTTCTTAGGTACAGAACCTGAAATGGTAGGAGAAGCCCCCACTGAAGCTGAAGTAGGCCTACCTCTCATAGAAGTTTTGGTAACAGAAGGAGAGGCCCTAACTACCTTGGGAAGAGAGGGAAGAACAGTCACCTGAGAAGCCCCTCAGCCTGGCCTACCTCCTGAGAAGGCACATCCTGTAAGAGTATAGTTTCTGCCTGGGACTCCATGGAAACTCCTGGCAAAACCTCCGGCTCCACTGAGCCTTCCAAAGAACCGACGTCCGGGACTGCCGGTTCCTCACCCCTAGGCTTCACTGTTTTATCCTTGCGCTTCTTGGATGAAGCGGGCGGAGCATCCGACGGCATATTATAATTGCAACGCTTCCCAAACACTAACCTAGCACAATCTAGCCTCCTCTTAATAGTGCGCTTGTTAAATCTAGCACAAGAGCGGCAACCAACAACGTCGTGCTCAGGCCCTAAACAAGGTATACACAATGTATGATAATCCCTATGCGGTATCTGTTTGCCACAAGAAATACAGTTATTCACTTTTTCTGACATCCGGTTAAATACTGAGGCAAGAAAAAACCAAAATGTTCCCCAACGGGTTACTTAGCCAACTCTGTTTCGGTCTGAAACTCCGGTTTCGGAAAATCTCAGAACGCCAACCTGCACTCGCAAAATTGCTTCTGCATCGGACCATGCGGCAAAAAAGACTGAGGATATGGCGTCGGTCATGCGCATTAGTACCCTGACGTACTGACGTCAGTCTAATGCGCCCTGACCGACGTCAGCCTTATACTCTGGTATTCGGGCCGACTGGACGCGGACTATACCCAATAGTCAGGACTGCAGCAATGGAAGACGAAGAACATCTAAATGCAAGTAACCAGTCTGTTAGCCCCTCTTGTAATAGGTTAACATCTGTGGGGGACTCCATGACTGCACCCAATTTGCAATTAGCGAACTTGGTAAGCCAAAAGGCAGTCTACTTTAGCCTGGACTTTCAAGAAATGGATTCCAAACAGTAAAGAGCCGAGCACAGATCCATGTGGTATACCAGTACGACAGGTGTACTTGTAAGAGGTAGAGAGAGTCACCAACTTTGACAGTACGTGTTCTGTTAGTGAGCCAACTGGCTCTGCATATCTAAATGATGTAAGGGTTAATATTCAGCTGAGAGGATTTCTCAACAACTGGAGTTGGGGATTGTGTCAAAAGCACTGGCTAGGTCAAGACAAACCAAGTTGGGTCTAGAGGTTGAAGGTTGCCTGTGTCCTTGTTGAAAGGCCCATGACGATTCTTCCCATGGCATTGCAAATGAGGCTGGTTACACTTGTGGGTCTACAGATCTCAGGGTCAGCTGATGCGCTCCCCACTGTGCAAGTGGATTGCAGTTACTGTAAAGCCAGTTCTCAAGCGATGTTTAAAAAGGGCGCCAATTGGGTCCACTAGGTCCTGTTTCAGACTACTTAAGCAACCTGGGATGTTATCCGGTCCCACTGAGGACATGTTTTTGGCCTTGAAGAGCACAGATATGACCTGATCTCTAGAGATACTAGGCAGAGAACTAGTTTCTGGTATGCTTTGGGGTATGGCTGGTGGGGACAGGGGTGACGTCTGTGCCAAATATGTCAGCTAGCAGGTTGACAATTTCCTCGTGTACAAGTGCTAACATCTACCAATTCAGCACATAGCTGGACATTCCCTTTTAGATTTCAGACATAGTTAAAGAATGCCTTATGATTATCCTTAGCTAAAGATGCTATTTTAGCTTCATAATTAGCTTTAGTGGACTTGAGACTTCCGATTTGCTTGTTCAAGCTGTGAAGGAAATTCCTCCACTGCTGAGTAAGTTCCCTCTTGTTACTACACAGTTTTTTTCCTTTTGTTATATAAAGTACAGTTTTGTACCTACCATAAATGTAGATGTTCGAGGATCCCATTGCTGCAGTCCTAACTATTGGGTATAGTCCGCATCCAGTCGGCCCGAATACCAGAGTATAAGGCTGACGTCGGTCAGGGCGCATTAGACTGACGTCAGTACGTCAGGGTACTAATGCGCATGACCGACGTCATATCCTCAGTCTTTTCTTGCCCCAGATGTCAGAAGATCCTAAAAAGACAAGGCCCAAAATACCTGCACCAAAAATATGTACAATATATACAAGAATATATACAAAAAATATAAGCATGTAACCTCACCTACACAACCACCCCTAAACACAGAGGGGAAGGAGGGAGGGTAAATTGGACTGCAGCAATGGGATCCTCGAACATCTACATTTATGGTAGGTACAAAACTGTACTATGTTCTTCGTTCCCCATTGCTGCAGTCCTAACTATTGGGTAGAATCCCAAAGCAGAGGTAAGGGAGGCTGGCAAATCATAAAGAAGCAGGAGCTGACAACATGCCTTGCAAAACAGCTGTGGCAAAACCAGCCCTAGACTTAGAGTAGATAGGTAGGTAATAATGCTTAGAGAAAGTATGCACTGAACTCCAAGTAGCTGCTTCCAAAATATCCTTAGTTGCCACCCCCCTTAGAAATGCTGTTGAAGTGGCAGTAGCCCTAGTGGAATGAGGCCTAATCCCAGCTGGAATCTCCTTGCCATGATGGGAATAACAAAATGCAATGCAAAAGCCAATCCACCTAGAAATAGTTTGTTTTGACACAGGCTTGCCCTGTGAACTCAAAGCAAAAGAAACAAACAACTGCTGAGACTGCCTAAAATCCTTAGTCCTGCTTAAATAATAACGCAATTGCCTGTGTACATCTAAAGTGTGCAAAATCTTTTCCCCTTTATTTTGGGGATCTGCATAAAAAGTAGGCAAATGAATAGTTTGGTTTAAAGCCACACTAGAAACCACCTTAGGCATAAAGGAAGGATTAGTACGTAATGATACCCTATCCTTATGGAAAATCAATAATGGCTCTACTGCCATAAGGGCCTGCAACTCAGACACCCTTCTTGCAGAAGTTATAGCCAACAGAAAAGCAGTCTTCCAAGACAAGTATTTCAATTCAGCAGTAGCCGCAGGCTCAAAAGGTTGTAGAGTAAGTTTTTCCAACACAAAATTGAGATCCCAAGCAGGAGTTGGAGCTCTACGTGGGGGTCTTATATTCTTTGCCCCTCTAAGAAACTGCTTGAACAAAGGATGCGAAAACAATGGTGGGTCACAATCATAGTGAGCTGAAATTGCTGCAGCATGAATCTTAATGGAAGAGAAGGACAAACCTTTGTCCAATAACTCAGTAAGGTATTGAAGAGCCACACTCAAATTAGGCTCAGAAACCTGCAAATTCTTTGCTGTACTCCAAAATAAGAATCTCTTCCATTTTTCTGCGTACACTTTCCTTGTACTAGGTCTTCTAGCTTCCATAATCACATTTAAAACTTGCTGAGGAAGTTGAGACCTGCTGTGTTTCAACACAGAAGATGCCAGGCTGTTAGATGAAGAGAGTGAAGCTTGACATTGAGCAGATGACCATCCTTCTGAGATAACAGATGAGGAATCAGAGGTAAAGGCCATGGCGGCTTCCTTACCAGACTCCGTAGTAGTGGGTACCAGTGTTGCCGAGGCCAATCTGGAGCTATCAAAATCATCCTTGGCCTGTCTTGCCTGACCTTTAATAGTACCTTTGGAAGAAGAGGCAGAGGAGGAAAGGCATAGACATGAAGGTTTTTCCAACTGAAAGACAGAGCATCCACTTTCCAAGCTGTGTGATGAAACCCCTTTGTGCAACACTGTGGCAGCTGGTGGTTTAGTGGAGAAGCGAACAGATCTATGTCTGGAGTTCCCCATGACACTGTCAGTTTTTGAAATACATGAAGATCCAGTTTCCACTCGTGGGGATCCATGATTTGTCTGCTTAACACATCTGCTAAGGAGTTCTGTGCTCCCGGCAGAAACCTTGCCTGAAGAGTTAATTGCAAGCTTAGCGCAGTCTCCCATAAAATCATTGCTTGCCTGCATAAAGGATAAGAATGTGTTGCCGCTTGCTTGTTGATGTACCACATGACAGTTGTGTTGTCTGTTAGAATCAACACCTGCCCTGGAAGAAGTAACTCCTTGAAAGCAATTAATGCAAACTGGACTGCTAACATCTCCTTCATGTTGATATGTAGATGCTGTAGTCTGGCAGGCCACTTGTCTTGTATCCACTTTCCATTTAGATGAGCTCCCCAAGCAATGTCCGAGGCATCTGTCGTTAAGATCTGACTTGCCTCTGGCCGGGTCACAGAGTCCCTTGTTTAGGTGACATTCCTGAGCCCACCACAAAAATTCTTTTTGAAGGCAAGGTATTATTTGAATGACAGTGTCCACATCCTGGCAGTGCTGTGTCCATACATTTTGAGATACCATTGTAGCTTCCTCATATGCAGTTTGGCATTGGGAAGCACCAGAATACAAGATGCCATGAACCCTAATGCTTGAAGGACTGTCCTTGCAGTCAGCACGGACTGATGAGATAGTTGATGGAAGTAAAGTGATAGACTCTTTTGTTTGTCCGGGGTTAAAAGGCCATCTGGGCTGCTGTATTCAGTCTCACACCCAGAAAGCACATGTCTTGAGAGGGTACTAGACTGGACTTTATTTCGTTCACAGAATACCCTAGGCATCTTAGCACTGCTATGACATGTTCCAGATGCTGTAGAAGGTCTTCCTTTTCTTGAGCCAGAATCAGGCAGTCGTCCAAGTAAGGATAGATTTGAATTCCTTGAAGCCTGAAGTAAGCTATCACTGGAGCCAGAACCTTTGTGAATACTCTGGGCGCAGTAGATAAGCCAAAGGGCAATGCAGAGAACTGATAATGAGAATTTCCAGCTCGAAACCGCAGATACTTCCTGCAACTTAGCCTTATAGGCACATGAAGGTAAGCTTCCTTGAGATCTAAAGTTACCATCCAGTGATCTTTGCCCAGCAGAGGTAAAAGCTGTTGTAACGTCAACATCTTGAACTTGGGAATGTCCAAAAACGTGTTGAGGAGAGATAAATCCAAAATTGGTCTCCACGTGTTCCCCTTCTTTGGTACTAGGAACAGGCGAGAATAAAATCCTAGGCCCCTTTCTGATACAGGGACTGGCTGAATGGCCCCTATCTGGAGTAACTGAGAAACTTGCTTGTGAGCCTCTTTTCTTTGTGGAGGAGGAACGTCTGGCATGCCTTTGAAAGGGGCATTGTATGGAAATAAAATCTGTAACCGTGGTGAATGATATCCAACACCCATTTGTCTTGAGTAATTAAATCCCAATTTTCTTTGAAAAGAGACAGTCTTCCTCCCAAAGGAGCTGCCAGACGGAATCCACTGGCAGCTGAAAAGACAGGTCATTGGGTCTGTTTACGAAAGGACTGACCCCTGCCCTCACCAGAAGTCTGAGCAGGTGAACTCCTGTTCTAGGCCTAAAAGAACCTTGAGCCCTGCCCCTACCACGTCTAGACCTACCCCTAGACTGGGAATCATAAGCAGGATATGTCCACCCCTTAGCAGGCCAATTTCTACTAAACTTCGGTGGCTGCACCTGCAAAAATCTTTAACAGTTTGCATAGACTTAGCTTTGTCCTCCATTTTCTTTAAAACTGCTTCCACAGGCGATCCAAACAACACATCAGACTGTAAAGGAGCATCCAAAATCCTTGTCTTAACATGCTCGGCTAAATTCTGATCCTTCAACCAGGCATGCCTCGAAGAACAGAACTGGTAGCAGCCACCCTCGAGGAGGCCTGTACAGCATCAAAACCACATTGCAAAGAATGCTTACCCACTTGTTCAGACACATGAACCAAATCCAGCAACTCTTTACACTCAATACCTTCCGCCAAAGCATCCACCTTAGATTTCAATTGTGAAAGGAGATAATTCTGATATTTCAGCATGTGAAACTGACAATTCAATGCTCTCATGGCTAGAGTGGAAGAAGTATACACTTTCTTTCCCCACCTATCCAAAGCCCTTGCCTCTATCAGTGGGAACAGGATTTTAACCACAGAAGCTTTAACACCTTTAGGCCCTTGAGAAATAGTTTCTGGGTCGCCCTAGGACTCTTAAACAAATACTTATGAGCTTCGGGCACCCTATAATACCTATCAGGCTTAACAGGAGCAGGAGGCAAAGAGTCAGGGTTCAGGAAGCCTCTGCAAAACATCTTCCACCACATTCAACACAGGAGGAATAGCTAAGGGCCTATGCTGGGGTAAAACAAGAATTCCCTAAGCCTTTTCCTGGAATCAGAGTAATCCTGGCCTTCCCATTTAAAGTGCTCCCTCATGGAATGCAGAGTCTCTGAAAATGAGAAATCCTCAGGAGGAGAAGCTGTAGGAGTGGAATCATCCACATCAGAATCAGAATAAGTAGGATACTCCTGCAAGTCTTCCACAGAAGACTCTGAAGCCTCTGAACACTGTTCAAAACTATCAAACTCCGGTTCCACCCTAGGCCTCTTATCAGGCGGGGCATAGAACCTCTAATCATAGTAATCAAATCTTCTGCCATTTTAAGCATATGTTTCTTAGGTACAGAACCCGAAATGCTAGGAGAAGCCCCACTGAAGCTGAACTAGGCCTACCTCTCAAAGAAGTTTTGGCAACAGAAGGAGAGGCTCTAACTACCTTGGGAAGAGAGGGAAGAACAGTCACCTGAGAAGCCCCCTCAGCCTGGCCTACCTCCTGAGAAGGCACATCCTGTAACAGTAAAGTTTCTGCCTGGGACTCCATGGAAACTCCTGGCAAAACCTCTGGCTCCACTGAGCCTTCTAAAGAACCGACGTCCGGGACTGCCGGTTCATCAACCCTAGGCTTCGCTGTTTTGTCCTTGCGCTTCTTGGGCGAAGCGGGCGTCGGAGCATCCGACGGCATTTTATAATTGCAACGCTTCCCAAACACTAACCTGGCACAGTCTAACCTCCTCTTAATAGTGCGTTTGTTAAACCTAGCACAAGAGCGGCAACCAACAACGACGTGCTCAGGCCCTAAACAAGGTATACACAAGGTATGGTAATCCCTATGAGGTATCTGTTTCCCACAAGAAATACAGTTATTCACTTTTTCTGACATCCGTAAAATACTGAGGCAAGAAAAAACCAAAATGTTCCCCAACGGGGTACTTAGCCAACTCTGTTTCGGTCTGAAACTCCGGTTTCGGAAATATTTCAGAACGCCAACCTGCACTCGCAAAACTGCTTCTGCATCGGACCATGCGGCAAAAAAGACAGAGGATATGACGTCGGTCATGCGCATTAGTACCCTGACGTACTGACGTCAGTCTAATGCGCCCTGACCGACGTCAGCCTTATACTCTGGTATTCGGGCCGACTGGATGCGGACTATACCCAATAGTTAGGACTGCAGCAATGGGGAACGAAGAACATCCTCTTTATACTGTAGGTCCACCAGGGTGGATCTTTTTTCAGTAGGACATGATTTTAATCCCGTCCGGTACAGCACAGTCTATACAGTTGTTTACATCTTTATACAGTGCATTTCTGCAAACCTCTGCATAGCAATTGTTTGATTGTGGGGGGTATAAAAGCTTTTTTTTTTTACCATCGCTCAGTAGGTTGTAGTTTGCTTTGGAAGTTTTTTTTTCCTTCTATGGTGGTGACAAGTTCAAACGTTACATTGAGCAAAACTGATGGTCCGACCTTACCAGAGAGGGCATCAAAGGGGGGAGTGCGGTGATCCCTGCCCCATGTTAGTGAGTACTACATCTAGGACATTTGAGCCTCTTGGGGGGCTGCAGACAAACTATTCCAGAGCATTTGTTTTGAGAGAGTCCAGAAACTTCAGGGCAAGCATTTGTGTCACACAGTCGATAGGCAGACAGTTGAATCTCCCATGACCAAGGTGTTTGGCTATATAGCAAGTACCTCCAGTAAGTCCAAGTAGGTAGTGTGCTTTTCTTGGTGTATGGTGTGGGACCTATAGCTAGCAATGATGTGGTAGGGTATTTTGCCTATAGGTTAATTGGACATGGAGTAGAGTCATACTGTGACCAGTCTCGAGGTGTACTTCGCTTTAATGTATATAGATAAAGCTCAGACTTTTTTCACTCTCATTTTGAGGTCTGAACATTTAGAAGGCATTGTAACCTTGCATGGCTGGGGTGCTCTCCTCTGCCTTAAACCATGTGTCTCTGAATGCACAGACATCTTCCAAGGTAAGGAGTGCAGCTTCACGTTTAGTCTTTTAGTATTAAGCACCAGAACCTTGAGTTTGTCTTGAGTGGATTTTGTTATATTAGAAGTTATATGATATCACCTAAAAGAGGCATTATGTTGGCAGCAAGCACTTTTGCCAGTATTTGAAAACTTAAGGGAGACAGGTGCAGACCATCTCCGACGAAGCAGCATGGCCTGTTGACCATGTCTTTCCCAGACAGACAGACACTGGATGCCCTTAGACTAACACCACAAGCTAAGACGATTGCTGAAATAGATTAGTTTTGTGTTTACATTGTGGCATCATCTTCGTTGAAGGTAGAATGCTGCTTAGTGCTAGTGTCATACCTGCCAAAGACACAATCTTGAGAGTTCAGTCATGAATCTCTTCATATATTCCAGAGAAGTACATCTCAAGTCATACACCCCAACACGGACTAAGAGTCACAACGGTACTTGAGTGACTTGAGCGCATGTGTGACTTGCTGGATCCTGGCACCTGAGAGGAAGCAGACAGTGACCTTGTCCAGCCTGGTGACAGGGAACATATGTCTCTCACTATGGAGGTGCTTATGACAAAGACTTTATATTTTCAGATTTTTGCTTTAGGGGCTTAATTGCCAAGACACTGGTGTACATGTTATACGTAGTGGTTTCTATTTGCATTAGTGTGTGTGCAAGTAGTTTACGTTTGGGACGTCTCTGATCTTTTGGTAGGCTTCTATTGAGTACCTTCATGTATGTGGAGGTATGTGTCATGACTATTTTGTGAGAGGGGTGAAGTGGGTGTGCGGACAATCTGTTTGGTTTGCTGCTACACGAGAGAAGTGATTACAAACTTCATTGTGTAATTACATCTCTCACATAGAATATTTGTTTTAGGAGTAAGTGGTTCTCGGTATACACAAGGCAATTACAACACTGCCTCAGGATGCCCATGTCAGTCAGGCTGGCTGGTGAAATAATGGGAAACTGCCCATCCATTATAGCAGGTTTTTACCATATGTACTTTTAGGGAAGAAGTGGGCTAGTATGACCAGTTTTTGGGATAGGACTAAAACATGCTTATTCTAGTGAAGGCTCTGGACAAGTGACACAATGCTGCACAGTGCACAACTGAGTTGCCCGTAGTGCAGTAGGGAAGCTTACAAGGGTCCCACTGACTGATATCTAGGGAAAAAAATTGAGTTTCAAGACATTTGAATCTATACAGGTCACCGCAATGCACAACTGCAAAGCTTAAATACAGGAAAAATGAAAACACGTTCAAGCTAATCTACCAATAAGAAACTAAAAAAAAAATGAAAATGTGTGTAGTGATATACAAACCGGGAGGAACCATCAAAGCAGGCATTGGTGAAGAATGCCTTGAAGTTGTCCGCAAAGGTAGATCCAAGCAGAGCACCACACACACACCTGCTCCATTAACTGCGCTGTAGTATAGATGACAGAGATTGGCAATGTTGAACCCAATACTCAGGGTAATATGAAAATAACTGGTACAATCCATGACTCAAGAATCTACTACAGTATCCACAGCATCTTTGGCTACAACCCTTTGAAATTTGTTAACATGGGTTAAATATTCACACCTTCAGGGCAAAGATGCCCATTCCTGCCTATTGTTCTAGTCTATTAGGGGGGGGTGTGACGGCTGAGGATTTATTTGAAAGCTCTCTAGACAATTGCTGCAATATTGACCAAAACCCAACAAAGGACCTCTAAACCAGCACTGCCCATCTTTGGGCAGACACCCCACCTGGTCTGGTTTTCTAGGGATAGTCCGAGATGTACCCGACTCTTGCCATGCCTACCCCCCCCCCCCGAAACCAAATTTATCCACACCAATTCAAGGATTTTGTCAAATAAGACATCTTTTGGAGGGAAGGACGGTGGCTCGCCTTTTCATTAAGTTTATTGGCACCAAAGTGAGGTCTACATGCTTCCATTTACACACGCTCTTCCTTGAGATCCCTGGATGTGATTGGTCAGAGTCTACAGCTCTGCTCTGTCTGAGAACCTTGAGGAATGGGTGGAAATTTCTGAGGGATGGGCACCTAGGGGTAGAACCTGTTCTGTGAAGTCCTGTTAATAACCTAGAGGAGTCCATCAACTTGAAAGCAGATCAAGAATCCATCGGCATCAATGCCCTACTACTCAAAACAGACTCCTCCCTGGCTGCAGCAAAGTCAAGAGGAACCAAAGAGTACAGCCCTAACAGAGGAATCAGATGGCCTTGTGTTGGAAATTGGTTCCGCAGACCTGAAAGCAGAGGAACCACAAAAAAAGTGGTTCCAAACTGGTTGTACTCACAGACAGTGCCATAGACTGTCACGTAATCTCATCGCAGACTCATTTGACACCAAAAGGGCTGGTGTTGAATGAGTTTGACGCAAAACCATCGGCACTGGAACAGATACAGTTGAATGCGCCAAAGACACAGGAACTGGGTGGAACTCTAGCTTAGAAACCAGAGTGGCAGAAACTGGCACAAGATCCACCCATGTACCAGAGACAGATGGGATAAGTTCGATAACTGTTCAACCAGCCCTTATCATAGCTACCCAATCAGCATCTGATTTACTTCAAAGGACAGTATGGATTTCAGTAAAGTTGAGGGATGTCTGGAAAAAACTGGAACAATTCACTTTAAGAATGTCTACTAGCAGCTCTGGCTGAAGACCTGTCTCTAATCATCTCTAACATAAATGGTTAACAGTTTTTTTTTTTTTTTTTTTTTATTACAAAAAGAGGTTTTGGTTGCAGGACCAAGAAGAAACATTTTTTTATCAGTGCTTCAGGGGAAGAGGTGAAATCTGGCCAATATCTTTTATGCTTTCTATACTACCTGTTCTCACCCTTGTTTCTCTACTCTGGTCTTTTTGCTCGATAAGCAGGGAGAAAAAATGTTGTCTTTTTCTGACGAATAATGAAGTCCAAACTCCTCACAAACACAGAGCTCTATTACTGAGGTGTTCAGGTCCTATATAAACCACATGCATTGTGCCCATCCCGGAAATAGATCTTGAGCCTCCATTTAGAGCTCTTCTTAAACATATTATCCGTGAATCAACAAACAGCAAAAAGAGTCTACTCAAACAGTAAAGGTTAACTAAACTACTAAAGCGACAGCACACCTAGAAAAGGTATTTAAAAAAAATTATTACATTTAAAGTCGAAGAAAATGCCAACAGCGAAGCTAAAATTCTACAACTGCATCTATATCATATTTAGTTGCATCAAAGACAAAGTAGTAAGGAACAGCTAATACAACACAAAAACAAAGATTTCTAGAGAACACCTAGCAGCAGGATAATGACACCTATGGCAGCAAACGATATATGAAGGAAAAGCTCAGAGTTTTAAAGGAAACATACCAGGAGCACTAGGGCACTACGAAATGGCTGGACAGGATCATAGGAAAGTACAGTTGTGTGCACTTACCATAAATGTAGAGGTTAAAGAGTGTATTCACTGTTGCAGTCATTACATGAATCTGCTGGCAGGTTGCCCTCAGTCGGCCTGATTAACAAAGTCTTGGGTCCTGCTTCGGTTGCTGTCCCTTCTTCCATGACATCAGGGGTATAAAAATAGAAGTTATGTTCTTACCATAACGTTCCATGTTAGTCGTCTTCTTCTCGCCTTCTTCTTGCTGGATGGGTTCGGAGCCGACCTCGACTCCGACTCGGCCACTCTAAAAGCTCGAGAGTTGGCTCCACCGGCTCGAGGCTCCCCTTATATTCCACAATGCTAGGCGAGAGTTACCTCAGATCTCGTTTGTAAGCTAACCCCAGCTTATAATAGTAACAGAATAACTGTAAAACAGAGTCCACCTCTAACAGGAAGAAAGAAGGGTGACCTACATCCTGAACCAGGAAATATGCATAATAGCATATGTCTAAGAAAGAGGTGGTAGAAAGAGAGGTCACAATCACAACTCCTCTAGGTCTGTCCAGGCCAGGGGCAAGGAGGGGGGACGAAGAAGAAGGCGAGAAGAAGACAACTAACATGGAACGTTATGGTAAGAACATAACTTCTATATGTTAAGTTGTCTATCTCGCCTTCATTCTTGCTGGATGGGACCGCGCCCCTAGCACCTTGTCCCGGGTGGCCTAACGGAACAGACTCCTGAGAACAGTGGAACCAAAGTTAGCTCTATGCCTAGAAGCTAAATCCAACTTATAATGAGAAATGAAAGTGTGAGGAGTAGCCCAAGTAGCAGCTGCACAAATGGTGTCAATAGGCAGTCTGTCTTGGAAGGCTAAAGAAGTAGCCAAAGCTCTGGTGGAATGAGCCTTAGGTTTATCAGGCAGCTTTTGATGTCTAATTTCATATACAAGGGAAATCAAAGATGTTAGCCATCTGGATAATGATACCTTTGAAACTGAAAGTCCCTTTCTGCTTTCCGCATAGGAGACAAACAGCTGATCAGATTTTCTGAACTGTTTTGTTCTATCCAAGTAGTACCTCAATTGACGGTGAACATCCAGGCAGTGTAATTTTTGTTCAGACCTATTGGAGTATTCTGGAAAAAAGACAGGTAGATCAATGCTTTGATTTAGATTTGACGTAGAGACCACTTTAGGCAAAAAGGACGGGTTAGTTCGTAAGGATACTCTGTCCTTATGAAACAAGAGATAAGGAGGACGACAGCTGAGTGCTTGAAGCTCTGAAACTCTTCTAGCTGATGTAATAGCTACCAGAAAAAGAGTTTTCCATGATAATAATTTTAAAGAACAGGAGACTGCAGGTTCGAAAAGGGGAAGAATCAAAGAAGCAAGAACTAAATTTAGGTCCCAAGGAGGAGGATTTCTTATAGGAGGTCTGAGAAGAAAAACTCCTTTCAAAAAGGCTTTGCAAAGCTTGTGGGACATTAAGGCAGATTCAGAAATACCCACATGAAAGTTAGAAATAGCTGCCAATTGAACTTTAAGTGTAGAGGGAGATGAACCTGCATGGAAGAGTTCAGCTAGAAAATCAAGGACTAATTGGATGGAAGCAGTGAAAGGATCTATGTCCTTTCCTTGAGCCCAATATGTGAAGCGTTTCCACTTACTCAAATAAATCTTTCGAGTGGAAGATTTATGGGAAGCTATCAAAATATCTCTAACAGAGTGAGATAATTGAGGAAGCCTGGCTAAGGTTGGAACTGGAGGAACCAAGCAGTGAGGTTCAGAGAGGGAGGGAGCGATGAAACTGACCCGACTGATGGATCAAAAGATCTGGAACTAGGTCCAGATTCCACGGTCGCTCAAGAGAAACGATGTAGAAAGGGGAACCACACTTGTCGAGGCCAGTAAGGAGCAATGAGGATCAATGAGGCCTTCTGAGCGATAGCTTTCTGTATCACTTGAGAGATCAGTGGGAAAGGAGGAAATGCATACAGAAGTCCCCGGGGCCAAACTTGGACTAGAGCGTCTCTGCTGGGTTGGCCTGGTAAAGGGAATAGAGTGAAATATTCTCTGCACTTGCTGTTTTGGGGAGTAGCAAAAAGATCGCAGCAAGGCTGACCCCACTTGAGAAAAATTTCTCTCACTACAGAGTCTTTCAGAGACCACTCGTGAGGCATGAGTATGGCTCTGCTCAACTTGTCCGCAATTTGATTGGACTTTCCGGGGATGTGCGTTGCTATCAGAAACCGCTGAGAAGAAATCGCCCATTGCCACAGTCTGAGTGCTTCTCGACACAGGGGATATGACCTGGTTCCGCCTTGTTTGTTGATGTACCACACTACAGACATATTGTCTGTTTGGATTGCAATCATTCCCAAGGGAAGAGAGTCTTGAAGGGCTTGCAACGCTAAAAGCGCTGCTCTCATCTCCAGAACATTTATGTGCAAGTGGCATTCGTTTGGTTGCCATGTGCCCTGGACCGTCCTGCCCTGATAATGCCCCCCCCCCACCCAATCAGGGAGGCATCCGTTGTCAAAGTAGCAACCGGAGGAGGTGGAACAAAGGGTCTGCCCAACAAGAGCTGAGGGGAAGACCTCCACCACATGAGATGATTTTTGCACGCTTGCGTGATCATAATGGTGTGAGACATTGGAAGTTGCTGGTATGACCATTGAGTAAAGAGCATCCATTGAAGGATCCGCATGTGGAATCTGGCTAATGGAAGCAGAGGTATGGCCGCTGCCATAATTCCCAACACTTTCAGAACTAACCTGGCTTTGATTCTGTTGTTGTTGAAAAGGAGTGATACCAGTTTGTGAATGTCTGTTATTCTCTGATGTGTTAGTCTTGCAGACATGTTTACTGTATCTAGATTTGCGCCTATGTAGGTAATAGTACGACAAGGCGACAAAACAGACTTTTCGCAATTTATTGAAATACCCAGCTTTTGACAAACGCGAAAAGTGTAATCTCTGGCCATCAGAAGGAGATGCTTGGTGGGAGCTGTGAGGAGCCAGTCGTCCAAATATGGAAACACCTGGAATCCTTGTCGTCTCAGGTGAGAAGCTACCACTGCCATGCATTTGGTAAACACCGGGGCAGTGGTGAGACCAAAGGGCAGGGCCCTGAACTGAAAATGACTGGTTCCCAGCCTGAAGTGGAGGAATCTTCTGGAGCGTCTGTTCATTTTTATGTGATAGTACGCATCCCGAAGGTCTATAGAGCACATCCAGTTTCCTTTGCCCAAAAGGGAAGGATGGATTGCAGCGTGACCATCCGAAATCTTGTTTTCTTGACTGATCTGTTCAAGACACTGAGATCCAAAATTGGTCTCCAGTCCCTGTTTTCTTTGGAACTAAAAAGAACCTTGAGTAGATTCCGGATCCTTGCTGGTCTGCTGGAACTGGCTGAATTGCTCTTTTGCAAGCAGTTTTGAAATCTCCAAAACCGCTAGATCCCTTTGAGCGGGTGGAACATCTGGAAGGGATTTTTTGACTGATTTGGAATTCAAGAAAGGGGATAGAA
>NC_056747.1:649287504-649292504 GCF_019279795.1 Protopterus annectens | reverse complement strand
CCAGTTTGCAATCCATCCAGTGACATAGGGGTTTATATTTCAGCTGGTGAGCTTATCTATAATGCCCGAGTGGGGTATTGTATCGAAGGCTTTTGCGAGGTCCAGGTAGGCGGTGTGGACCACCTTCCCCTCGTCAATGGCCTTGGTGACCGTTTCAAAGAAAATCAACCAGGTTTAAGAGGCAGGATCTGCCCTTAAAGCCGAACTGGGTAGGATCCAGTGTTTGCAGGTCCCCGATATCTTTATTTATGAGGTCCATGATTATCCTTTCCATAGCTTTGCAGACCAAGCTAGTCAGGCTTATGGGGCGATAGTTTCCAGGATCCGTTGAGGCACCACCTTTATGGAGAGGGACCACTGTTGCTGTACGCCACTCTTTGGGCACATATCCTGTAGTAAGGCTGAGATTGAACAGTAGTTTTATGTTTGGGTTTAGCTCTTTGAGTTCATGTAGGACGCAGCCCGGGACACCATCTGGTCCCATTGATGCTGTGTTTTTTGCTTTGGAGAGGGCGGCTCTTACCTGAGCATCTGAGATGTCAGGGGGGCAGCACTCTGCTGGGATAGATATTTGCCCTTTTGGTGGAGAGAGGGGGGAGAAGTTTGCGCTGAACCTGTCAGCTAGGATGTTGGCAATGTCTGTGGGTTCGGTGTATTTTTGTCATTTTGGACTAATTCTGAGCATATCTTGGAATTACCACCCAGGTTCCTAACATAACTAAAGAAAGCCTTGTGATTATCCTTAGTGTCCTGTGCAATTTTTCTCTCGAAGCTGGCCTTAGACAATTTTATGTGTGCCCATAGTTTTTTGCTAATACTGATCAGTGATGCCTTCCCTTTTTGGGATTTTGCTTTATCATTTAGTAGCTTCCTCCTTCTATTGTATAGTTTGTTTATGGCTGGGGTCCACCAGACAGGACGTCTGCCTTTGGAGGATTGGGTCTTGGTTTTATTTGGGATTGCATGATCCATGCATTCCTGAAGGTGTTCAAAGAATGCGTTTATAAAGGATTCTGCGGTCTTGGCCGCATTTTCCACAGGCCCGGGGGCTTTGAAGGATTCCACCTCAGTTTTGAGGAGTGTAAGATTTGCTTTAGAGAAGTTTTTCACTGTGGTTTTCTGGGCAGGGGGTGGGGTCGGGATGTGAATATCCAGTGAGATTAGTTTATGGTCTGATCTTACCAGTGAGGGATACACTTCTGGTCTGGAGCATAGAGTCCCCATGTTGGTGATGATCAGGTCCAGTATGTTTTCCCCTCTTGTGGGAGTGGTAACAAGTTGTTCCATAGCATTTGAGTTTATAAATTCTAGGAACCTTTGGGCTAGGGTGTTGGAGCTAGAGTAATGCTCCCAGTGTATGTTTGGGTAGTTGAAGTCGCCCAATATAATGGTGTTTGGAGAGACCTTCATATTTTCCAGTGTTCTCAGGAAGGCCGAGTGGGGTTCCTGGGTTTGGGAGGGTGGTCTGTAGCAGGCTATAAACTGGAAGGCAGTTTTACCCACTGTTAGTTGCACATGGATAGTCTCTGATGCTTCGTGCTTTGCCACCAACCTGGAGGTGTGGGTATCTTTGATGAATATCGATACTCCCCCTCCTTTTGTGGTTCGGTCCAAGTTTTGGGGCCGAAAAGCATGGTATGAGGTATAACCTGGTAGTGCTGGGGTGCTCTCGGGAGCCCTGAACCAGGTTTCTGTTACTGCACAGATATCGATGTTCTCCATGCTAAGGAGAGTTTCGAGTGCGTGCATCTTAAGGTTTAGACTTCTGGCGTTGAGTAGCATTACTCTTAGTTTCTTATCCCTTGTGTTACCTATGGCAGTGGGTTTGTCTTTTGAGCCTTGCCTAAAAAAGGCACTATGGGGGTAGCAAGAGCCTTTGCCAATATCCGAAAGCCCAGGGGTGACAGGTGCAAGCCGTCCCTAGCGAAGCATTGTGGCTTGTCGAGCATATCATCCCAAGCTGACAGGCACTGGATCCCCTTTGAATGACACCAGTACTTAAGCCAATTGTTGAAATTGATCATCTTGTCTTCATATTGTGGCATCATTCTTGGGGAGGGTAAGATGCTACTCAAGGTCAGGGTCATACCGGCCTGGGCTACATGCTCAGAGAGCTCCTTTATGTCTCTTCTCATGTAGTCCAGGGAGGTAAGTCTCAAGTCATTCACACCAGCATGGACAATGACTAAGTCATATTTGTACTTGCCTTGGAGTGACCTGAGTGCTTGTGTTATGTGGCGGATCCTAGCACCCGACAGGCTGCTCACCGTGACCCTCTCCTTGTTCAGCCTGGTGAGCGGGACGTCAGTGTGCCTGACGATAGAGTCACCTATTACAAGTGTATCAGGTGTGTTGTTTAGTCTTAAGGGCTGTGACTGTTTGGCACACTGGCTTTGTGAGATATGTGTTGCTCGTGTTTTGTTTTGGGGTAGCGGCTGCTTGGGTGTCTGCTTTGGAGGTCTCTGCTGCTTCGGCAGATCTTTATTTAGAGCCTCCGAGTATATTTTTGTGTGATTATGTGTTTGGTTTGCTGTCGTGGTAGGTCTATGTGAGACTGGAATTGTAGTGAGTGTGGTTTCCTTCTCCTCCTGACTGGTTATGCCAGTACTGAGTTGAGAGAGCTTGGCCTCCAGTTTGGCTATATGACTGCATCTCTCACATGTGTTGGAATTTGTTGGGAGGAGGAGAGGGTTGTCTGTGTACATGAGGCAGTTGTAACATTGCCTCAAAATTCCCAGATTCACCAGCTGGACCGGAGAGGAGATTGACAACTGACCTTTGGACATGCTAGAATAACATTGGGAATTCCTTAATTGAAAACCAGGGCCAGTGAGGAGTGAGGGTGTAGTGCTTTTAATTTTTAGTGCTGACTTGTATAATTGCTTTAGTGAGCAAGTGCCAGGTAACTTAAGTGCAATGTGTTACAGGTAACTTAAATGCAAAAACGACAAACAGTAACTTTCTTTCAAGTGAAACAAGGAAATAAGTACAATAAGCAATGCAGATATCACTAGTGATCCACAGAAGCGCTGAGAAGCACAGACAGAGGTGGAATTAGCGTTCCAGGGAAATAACAAGCATATAAACAAAGCTATATTCAGCAGGCCTGGATCTAGTCTATGCTACAGCAAACAAGGTGTACCAATTTCAGTAAGATACAGTTCAAATATTCAGGCACTATAAACCTTTAACCAGAAATTCCCAGCTCAGAAGGGCAGAGTCCAGCCTCTTCTCCCACAAGAGTGCAGACCACAAACCTTCTTAATGTAAAATAACTGGCCTGAAGCCCAAGTGCTTAAACCAGAACTAATACACTTTAAGAATAACAGACACTGGGCTCTATCAGCAGTTCCCAACTTAGAAGGATGAAAGCTACCTGTCCTGCCACCACAGTGCATGCCACAAACCTTCCTAATGTAAAACAACTGGTCTGAAGCCCAAGTGCTTAATCCAAAAGACTAAGAATGACAGCTAAACTTTAATCAAGTTACTACCAAGCAGTAATAAATACAATTGAATACTTTAGAGAATGCCTGGATTAGTGCTCAAGTTACACAAACAAAGCTAGATCCAGCAGGCCCAAATCCCGTCTATGCCACAGCAAACAAGGCGCACCAACTTCAGTAAGAAGCAGTTCAGATATGCATGCACTATAAGCCTTCAATCAGAAATTCCCAGCTCAGAAGGGCAGAGTCCAGCCTCTCCTCCCACAAGAGTGCAGACCACGAACCCTCTTAATGTAAAATAACTGGCCTGAAAGCCCAAGTGCTTAAACCAGAATTAATACACTTTTAGAATAACAGACACTGAGCCCTCAATCAGTGTGTATGTGTATATATATATATATATATATATATATATATATATATATATATATATATATATATATATATATACACACACACACACACACACACACATACATATACACACATTATATATAAATATACATACACACTAAGGCACTGTACGAGCCATCAACTCGTGCATGAATCGTGCCATCTCAAATAGAACCAAGATGCTCTTCTCCAAAAAAAGGAAGCCAATCTGGTGGTCCCCTGCTATAAACAAACTATACAACAGAAGTATCCCAGGATGCAAAAAACTCCCTCACCAGCCTCAATAAGATCCCTCAAAATCCTCAAAAGCTAGTTACGGAAAAAAAATTACCAAAGATTCCAAAGATAACCACAAGGCATTCTACAGTTATGTCAAGAATCTAAATGGCAATGCTCAGATCTGCTCTGAGTTACAACAGAATGGCATTAAATATACTGATCCCAAGGATATTGCCAATATCCTGACAGATCGATTTAGTGCCAACTTCACCCCACTCTCACCCCCAAAGGACCCATCTCAATACCAAAAGATTGCCAAATTCCAATAATCATGGCCACATAGATAGAAACCGCACTCTCCAAAGCTAAGAATACAGCATCCATGGGACCAGATGACATCCCAGGCTGTGTACTACATGAACTACAAAATGAGCTGGCACCTCACCTAAGTGTCAGGTTTAATCATAGACTCACCTCAGGCTTCGTGCCCACTGAGTGGCGGCACAGCTACAGTTATCCCGCTCCACAAGGGAGGAGCCACCTTGGATCCCGGGAACTACCATCCCATCAGTATGACAAGCCTGATTTGCAAGGGCATGGAACGCATCATCATGGAAGACATTGGCAATCTTCACACACTGGACCCCACCCAGTTTGGGTTTGTGAAGGGCCGATCTTGTCCCCGGAATCTGACTTCTTCAAATAAGTCTCCAGAGCTGTGGACGAGGGTAAGGCAGTCCACACAGCCTATCTGGACCTCGCCAAGGCCTTTGACACCATCCCCCACTCTGGAATCATAAATAAACTTACTAAGCTGGGCATAAATCCCTACGTCACTTGATGGGTTGCTAATTAGCTTACTGACAGAACCCAGACAGTAAAAGTAACAGACTCCAAATCCAGCTCCAAACAAGTGGAGTAACTCAGGAATCAGTCCTGGGA
>NC_056747.1:649277504-649282504 GCF_019279795.1 Protopterus annectens | reverse complement strand
TACCACTGAAGTTTCCTCATATGCAGTCTTCATATGTAATTATTAGAATGCAGGAGGCCATGAACCCCAAGGCTTGCAGAATTGGTCTTGCAGATAGCTGGGTTTTTGTGACAACTTGTTTGAAGCAAGTCGTCAATTGAATTTGTTTTCCTGGCGTAAGGCAAGTCATTTGGGAAGTTGTATTCAAGCTTGCACCCAGGAATGTAATTGAGAGGGTACCAGTTATTTATTTTAGTTTATGGTGTACCCTAGACAAGTTGGAAGCCTTTTTACAAACGCCAGATGTTTTAGAAGAGTGTCCTTGTTTTCTGTCTGAATTAGACAATAGTCCAGGTAAGGATAAATTTGAATGTTTGTCTGCAAAATGCTTACTGGTGCCAGGCACTTTGTGAAGACCCTGGGCGCAGTAGATAAGCCAAAGGGCAGTGCAGAGAACTGGTAATGCAAACAGCCTGCTTTGAAGCGGACCTATCTTCTGCAAGATTCCCTGATTGGGATATGCAGGTAAGCTTCTTTTAAAAGTCTAGAGTTACCAACTAGGCATCCTTGCCTAGCATAGGCAGTAACTGTTGTAGAGTCAGCATCCTGAATTTTGTAATGTCCAGAAATGCATTTATAATGGTTAAGTCCAGAATTGGACGCCATGATTTGTCTTTTCTGGGTACCAGGAAAAGTCTTGAATAAAACCTTCTCCCTTTTCTGGTTGAATAGCCCCCATATTCAAGAGGGACACAACTGGTTTCTGGGCCTCTGCCCACTGATTTGGAGGCAGATCTGACCATCCGTTTGGGATTGGCAACGTGTGGAAATGAAATCTGTATCCCTGGGATACTATATTTAAAACCCACATATCCTGGGTAATTAGTTTCCAGTTTCATGCATGAAAGTGCCAGTTTTCCTCCCAAAAGGGCGGCCAAGTGCTTGGTGATTGCAGAGGAAAGTCATTGAGACTGTTTACCGTAGGAAGGTACCTTGTTACTTCCAGATTTGGAGGTGGAGGCACCCCATTGTTTTGTTCTATAAGTTGCTTGTGACTGAAACCTGGAGCCTTTGCAGTGTCTGGGTTTGACCTGAGCGGCTCTGGTGGGTACTGGAAAGTACCAATTCTTAGTAGGCCAGTGCCTACTGAACCTGGGTGGCTGGACTTTTAGGAAATCTTTTACAGTTTGCATAGATTTAGCTTTAACTTCCATCTTTTTCAAAACTTCTTCCACCTTATTACCAAATAGACTGTCCTGTTGTAAAGGAGCATCCAACTATTTTATGATCAGGCAGATTTTGCTCCTTGAGCCAAGCATGCCTTCTTAATCATAGATACAGTTACTGTGGCCCTGCCAGAGGCCTCCAAGGAATCAAAACCACTTTGCAAAGTAGGCTTTCCAACTTGTTCAGCTGAAAGCAATAAATCCTGCAACTCTATTTTCCACACAGTCAGAAATAAACATCATTTTCTGTTTAAGCCAATGACATGTTGCCGATAAAGCATATGAAATTACTGTTTAAAGCCCCGATTGCCAAGGTTGCAGACGTGTAAACCTTCTTACCCCATCTATCCAGCGCCCTGGAGTCTATCAGAAGGGGTAGGATTTTTATCAGTAGAAGCCTCAATACCCTTGGGACCCTGAGAAATGGTTCCAGGGTCAGCAGTAGGGTTTTTAAAGAGGAATTTGGGGGAGTCAAGAACCCTGTAATATCTGTCTGGCTTACTAGAAGCCGGAGGCAGGGAATCAGGAGCCATGTTGGATTCCGAGTAAACAACAAATGTCTAGAACAGGAGACATAGCCAAAGGCCTATGCTTTGGAAGAAGGAAATCCACAAGCCTCTTTTTAGATTCCGAGAAATCCTGACTCTCCCTTAAGGGAAAGTGTTCCTTTAAGGTATGCAAAGTTTCTCCAAAAGAAAAATCCTTAGGAGGAGAAGCAAAAGGGATGGAATCTTCTGCATCAGAGTCCTCATGAGGTGGAATAGATAATTCTTGATCAGAAGAGGAATCAGAAAAAAAAGAAACCTGATCCGATGATTCATAGTCAGTGCCTTGCCTAGGCCTCTTAAGCAGGAGGGGGATGGGAACCCCTGATCATGGTAATTAAATCTCAGCCATTTTGATCCTGTTTTTAGGCATAGGGGCCTGGGAACGTGGCCATCGTTTTTTAGACATAGAAGTCTATTTTGGCCTAGGTTTTGAAGATGGCGTCGGTTTAATATAAATATCTTAAGGTCTGAAAACACCCTCAGAAGCCAGTGTCTGCTCAGTGGCTCCGGACCCATCTAAGGTCTCAGTAGAGGCCTGCGAATCAGAAGTAGGGGGTATCAGGGGCTACGAAAGTGCCTCACTGAGTACCAAACTAGCGATTGGCTTAGGAGAAGCTTTGGTTTTGGACCTCGACTGTCTGTCTTTTTCTTTGTGTTTTTTATGTATTCAGTAGTCGGATTGCTAACCAAGACATTTCTGGATAGTTGAATTTTCAGCAAAAATATTTTGATGCAAAAATATACACAGGCGCTTAATAGTGCATTGATTAAATTTAGCACAAAACCGACAAGGCACATTGTGGTCATGGCCTAGGCAAGGAATACAGTACAAATGAAAATCCTTACGAGGTATTTGCTTCCCACAAGTAATACAATTATTAACTTTTACTGACATCAATAAGGAGCAAGAAAAAGTTTCCCCAACGGGGTACTTAGCTTTAGATTGAAGACTTCGGTTCTGAAACTCAAAAACGAAAATTTCAGGAGTCGGCCGACCGGCACTTGCGAACTGCTTCTGCTTCGGGCACCACGCGACAAGACTGATGAAAATGGTGTCTGCTGCATGTTTTATACCCCCGACGACCTGACGTCATGGAAGAAGCGACAGCAACTGACGCAGGACCCAAGACTTTGTTAATCAGGCTGACTGAGGGCAACCTGCCAGCAGATTACCCTAATGTAACGACTGCAACAGTGAAACACAAAGAACATCAGCTCTCTACCCAAATGTTGGACCTGATGGAATAAAGTGCCTCCCACATGTTGGCCCAGGCACATAACAGCTGTTGAAAACCTTGTGCTAGCACTGCATGAACAAATTGTAGCGTGGCTAATGTGACATTATACTAGAGGTATAGATGGCTAAGGGGGTTAAATCATTCTGGATAGAAAACAGCTGGCCTCTGAGAACAGAGAAACTAGCACTGAAAAAGCTTGACACCGGGTAGTAGGCAATACCGGACTGGAAAAAGGGAAAATATTGCTCTAGTGCCCCAAAACAGGACAGAGGGTAGCTCCTTTACCATATTTTTTCACTACTCAGGCTTAAGACAAAAAGTTTTCTGACCTTGAATGAACTTACAGAATCTGAATTATAAAGCATGAAGGAGAAATGGATTCTACCTCTAGAACAGAAGGAATTTTGATAGCCTGTCTTTGGGGTGGGGTGTCTGAATGGTGGATTCCAACAGGTTTTAGGACTACCTCTGGGAAAAACTGTCCCTGCTGGAGGAAAGCGACAGCAAAAGCTGGCTTTGTGAGAGTTGCCACTATAAAAAGGTGGCATAGCTTTACTTAGATTTTGACTAGAGAAAGGTTTATTCAACGTCTTAAGTAGAAAAAGGTTTTCCTGTCTGAACACAGGATAACAAAAACACAGTCCCTTCAGGCTAATGGGACTGGCACTTCCAAATGAGATGGAGAGTCTGCAACAAGTGAAGACAGACCTACAGGGTTGTCCCACTGTCATTTACCTGGTTACACCCTGAGCAAATTGAGCAAAAGGCATCATACAGTTTCTCAAAGCAAAACCAGAAGTGCCCATCAGCAAGCTCAACTGTCCAACTACATGCACACTCACTGAGTAAATTTCATTTACAGAATAGAAAGAGTCCATGCTGAAGCACAAAGTAGTAGAAGGAAGGGGTTTTGACAGAGAAATTGGCAGAAATATGCCAACTCATGGAAAGGAAAAGAATGGAAAAAATAAAAAGGCAGAGACACAACCTTCTTCACAAGGTGGGCTGATGCCATTTTCATTAAAAAGACTCAGCCATCAGCCAAAAATTAGGAAGTGATAGAAGCATGAAGTATGAAATAGGAGAGTTGTGTTCAACTGGTCCCAACATTTGCGGCATCAGTCTAACTGTAAATGAAGACCGACCTCTTCTTACCAGATCAGCACATCTTTCTACCCATGTACTCTTACCTGCAGCACTGATTTTTCTTTTCAGTCTTACTTTTAAAATATCCCAGTAGTACCAATACTCTAATTACTGCCCTACAAGATATCAAATTTATAAAAGTGTGTACTGCTTTACTATACAACCGACCACTGAGTAGCCCTATCAGGATGGTAAAACACTATTAGCTATGGACAATGCTGGCTCTTATTTTAGGTAGGACAGCACTTCATGAATTAGCTACATCAGAAACTGAACTTTATCATACTCACGCAGAAAACACTTGATTTAATCATCTGTAATAGGTATAAGTACATCCATAATACACAGGCTAAACTCTCAACAGCAACCCTGCCTAAAACATGCATAACTGCCATTTTATATATAGGTTCAGAAAAAACACACAAAAGTCTAACTCTACCTCAAGAAACAACAAGCTCTACAAACACGTAATACACCAGAGACCTTTATCTGCTTTGATACTGAATTATAGTCACCACACCATGGAAGTTGACATTGTCTACTATAAGAAAAAACATGGGAACAACATAATAAAAGTAAGACTAGAGAACACAAAGATATACAACTGGCATCAACTCCAAAGCCATCCTAGCAACTGCGGACTACAATACGCATGACCACCTCAACAGACTCTCGGGACTTAGCAATGCTAAAACTGATGGGATCCAAACTTGCAGGTATCCCAGCTAGGTAAAACAAGGGAATAAGGGTACAAATGACACAGTCACTACAAGTTGAACTGAATAGTCCAAGACAGTTCCCCTCCTGGGCATGCAACACAATACAGTGGTATTTACAAACACTCAGCAAGAATGGAACGTCTG
>NC_056747.1:649210004-649267504 GCF_019279795.1 Protopterus annectens | reverse complement strand
ATGCAGTAGTCTCTCCCCTTTATTCTGTGGATTTGGATAAAAAGTTGGCAAGTGGATAGTTTGGTTGAGAGCCACACTTGATACCACCTTTGGCATAAAAGTAGGATTAGTTCTTAGACACCCTGTCTTGGTGGAAAATGATAAATTGTTCCACTGCCATTAGTGCCTGTAACTCAAAACTCTTCGTGCTGATGTTATTGCCAGGAGTAGAGCAGTTTTCCAAGAGATGTATTTTAAATCTGCTGTGTTTGCTGGCTCAAAATGGGGTAAAGTTAATTTTTCCAACATGAAGTTGAGGTCCCAAGTTGGAGTAGGTGCTCTACGGGGCGGTCTTATGTTTTTAGCCCCTCTGAGGTACTGTTTTAGCAAAAAATTAGAGAAAATTGGTGGATCCGTATTGTAATGAGCAGAGATGGTGGAGGCGTGGATCTTGGATGAAAAGGAGAGGTCTTTGTCCAGCATCTCTGTTAAATATTGTAGTATCTGAGGAATATTTGGGACAAGAGGGTCAAGGCTGTGAGCCTGGTTCTAGGCACAGAATCTCTTCCATTTATCCGAATAGGCTTTCCTGGTACTAGGCCTTCTGGCCTCCAGAAGGACATCCATAACAGCTTTGGAGAGAGGCATTGTTTGCTTGACTAGGTAATCTTCCATGCAGCCAGGTTTAAAGTCTTTAGCTGGCTGTGAAGTATCTGATTGTTGTGCTGAGTCAGCAGATGTGGTATTTGAGGCAAAATCCAGGGTGGTCCCTTGTGCCAAGTTCTTCAAGATTGGGTACCAGTGCTGGCGTGGCCAGTCTGGTGCAATCAGGATCATCTTTGGCTCTTCCTGCCTGGCTTCGAGTACCTTTGGAAGGAGAGGCAGTGGTGGGAAAGCATATACTTGTAGGTTTTTCCAGCTGAATGAGAGGGCATCCACTTTCCATGCTTGTGGATGTTAAGTCCTTGTGCAGAATTTCTGAAGCTGGCAGTTCATTGGGGATGCAAACAGATCTATGTCCGGGCTCCACCATTTGTGTGTTATCATTCTGAATATTTGTGGATTCAACTCCCATTCGTGGGGATCCATGATGTTTCTGCTCAAGTCGTCTGCCAGTGTGTTTTTCTCTCCTGGCAGGAATTGTGCTTGCAGATGAACCTGATAGTTTAGAGCTGTGTTCCACAAGGTCATGGCTTGTCTGCAGAGTGTATAAGAGTGAGTGGCCCCTTGCTTATTTATGTACCACATAACTGTGGTGTTGTCTGTCTTTAACAGTAGTTGTCCTGGATGTAGCAGGTCCTTGAAGGCTATTAGGGCATTTTGTACAGCTAGCATCTCTTTTTGATTGATGTGAAGATGCCTTTGTTCTGCGGGCCACCTGCCCTGAATACATTTTCCTGCCATGTGTGCTCCCCAGGCGTAATCCGATGCATCTGTTGTCAGTGTCTGCCTGGCTGTGGGCTGAGTAAAAGGCTGTCCCTTGTTGAGGTGACAAGCTTGAGCCCATCAAAACTCCTGTTGCAGGCAAGGAATTAGTAGTATAACTGTTTCCAAACTTTGACAGTGTTGAGACCAGACACTCTAAGTACCATTGGTAGTTTCCTAATATGCAGCCTGGCATATGGAATTAGTAGTATGCAAGATGTCATGTAACCCAAGGCCTGCAGAATTTTTCTTGCAGGGAGTTGGGTTCTTGTTGCCATCAATTGAAAATATCGAGTCAGATGTCCTTGCTTGTTTGGCATAAGCCATCTGGGCCATTTTATTCAAGCTGGCACCCAGGAATATCTCTTGTGAGGGCACTAGTTTTGATTTCTTTTCGTTTACTGTGTACCCTAGGCAACTTAACTGTTTTACAAATGCCAGATGCTGTAGAAGAATGTCCTTGCTCTCTGCTTTAATCAGGCAGTCGTCCAGGTACAGATAAATTTGAATTCCTTTTTGTCTGCAAAATGCAATTACTGGTGCCAGGCACTTTGTGAAGACCCTGGGCGCAGCAGATAAGCCAAAGGGCAGTGCAGAGAACTGATAGTGCATTGAACCAGCTATGAATCTCCGGTATCTTCTGCAGTTTTGTCTGATAGGGACATGCAGGTATGCCTCTGAGGTCCAAAGTCACGAGCCAAGCTTTCTTGCCCAGCATGGGAAGAAGCTGCTGTAGTGTCAACGTTTTGAATTTCGGAACATCCAGGTAAGTGTTTAGAGAAGATCGATCCAGAATGGGCCTCCAGGCTTTGTCCTTTCTGGGAACCAGAAAGTCTTGAGCAAAATCCTTGTCCTTGCTCCTGTGGTGGTACCTTTTGAATAGCTCTCATGTCCATGAGTGCTGTAATTTGTTTTTGAGCCTCTGCCCATTGATTTGGTGGCAGGTTTGGCATTCCTTTTAACCTTGGCAGTGTGTGAAAGTGGAACCTGTAACCTTGAGATACAATGTTGAGAATCCATTTGTCTTTGGTGAACATATACCAATTGTGATAGAAAAGTGCCAGTTTTCCTCCCAAAGGGGCTGCCAAGAGAGCTGTTTGACAGCTGTAGTGGGAAGTCAT
Source organism: Protopterus annectens (assembly GCF_019279795.1). Taxonomy (NCBI): domain Eukaryota; kingdom Metazoa; phylum Chordata; order Ceratodontiformes; family Protopteridae; genus Protopterus; species Protopterus annectens. The sequence goes on along the minus strand of NC_056747.1, from coordinate 649,264,979 downwards.
TGGGGCTGTTTTTTATAAGGTTGTGGCCTGTCTTCCCCTTCTTTCTGGCCTGATGCACCCCATTGTCGAGGCCTGTAGGGACCTTGTGGTTGACCTCTGCCTCTTGGACGTCTGTATCTGCCCCTTTAGGGTCTGTCTGAAGCTGGAACGGACCAATTCTTTGTTGGCCAATTTCTGCTAAATCGAGGAGGCTGAACCTGTAAGAAATCCTTCACCGTTTGTATAGATTTTGCCTTATCCCTTATCCTCCATTTTCTTTAATACCTCTTCTGCCTTAACTCCAAATAACACATCCTGCTGTAAAGATGCATCCAATAGTTTTGCTTTAACATTATCTGGTAAACTATGTTTTTAACCAAGCATGTCTTCTAATGACAGAACCTGTAACAGCTGCTCTACAGGAGGCCTCTAAAGAATCAAAACCACATTGCAAAGTGTGTTTTCCCATTTGTTCAGCTGCATGCAATAAATCCTGCATTTCTTTTAAATTAGGAGGATCTGAATCTGGAAGCATTTTTTGTTTCAACTGAGACATCAAAAACTGCTGATATTTGAACATGTGAAACTGTCAATTTAAGGCTCTAATTGCTAAAGTTGCAGACGTATATACTTTCTTCCCCCATCTGTCCAATGCTCTGGAATCGGTCAGAGGGGACTGGATTCTTTGCTGATGAGGCCTTAACCCCTTTGGGTCCCTGAGAAATAGTTTCAGGGTTGGCAACAGGGCTTTTATAAAGAAATTTGTGAGTCAGGGACTCTGTAGCATCAGTCAGGCTTAACTGGGGCTGGAGGTAAAGAACCAGGATTTAAGCTGTATTCAGTATACACATCATCCACTATATCTAACACTGACAGAATAGCAAGGGGTCTGTGTTGAGGTAATAAAAGAAAGTCTCTGAGCCTTTTCTTGGATTCTGAGTAATCCTGGCCTTCCCCAATGGAAATGCTCCCTCATGGTATGTAAGGTTTCACCAAAGGAGTAGTCCTCCGGCAGAGAGGCTGATGGAATTGATTCCTCAGCATCAGAATCCTCATAAGGGGGTAAGGAGTATCCTAGGTCTGAGGATGAATCTGAAGAGATGGATACCTGGTCGGATGAGTCAGTCTGCATCCAGTCTAGGCCGTTTATCAGGAGGGGGATGGGAACCCCTGATCAGAGTGATTAGGTCTTCGGCCATTTTGAGCATTTGTTTCTTAGGCATGGAGGCCTGTCCTGGAGAATGCTGTATTTGTTTCTTCGTTTTTAAAGCAGGTTTAAACTTGGCAGAAGATTTAATGCTCAACTGGGTAGGTCTGAAAACACCCTCTGCGGCTGCGGGTTGTTCAACTACTCCGGATCTCTCTGAAGGGGTAGTTTCGGTAGTCTGAATAACTTGTGCGTCCGAAGGCCCAGTCATACCCACGTGGGAGTCAGAGGCGGCCTGTGGTTCTACAGAAACTGTAGTCAGGGGCTGCGAAGGCGCCTCGCTGAAAACAGGAGAACCGGCGACTGGCCTAGAAGAGGCTTTGTCGTCAGTTTTGGGCGGCAGATGCCTATTATTGTCTTTGTGCTTACGTATTCCGGTCGTCGGACATTCCGATGGCATGGTATAATTGAATTTTCTGCCAAAATAATGTCTGGCAAAAATCAAACATACTGCGCTTATTAAACCTAGCACAAAACTGACAACCAGTGACGTCGTGGTCTGGGCCTAGGCATGGGATACAATAAGAATGGAAATCCTTATGAGGTATTTGCTTCCCACAAGAAATACAGTTAACTTTTACTGACATCGGGCTGAGGCAAGAAAAAGTTTCCCCAACGGGGTACTTGGCTTCGTAGAGGACTTCGGTTCTGGATTCGGAATAAAAATCTCAGGAGTCGGCCAACTGGCACTTGCAAACTGCTTTTGCTTCGGGCACTGTGCGGCAAGAAAGACTGAAGAAAATGGCGTCGGGTGCATTTTCTATACCCCTGCCGCACTGACGTCAGGGAGGAGGCGACAGCAACTGACGCCGGACCAAGACTTTGGAACTCAGGCCGACTGGGGAATCACCTGACAGCAGGATAACTCACGTGTAATGACTGCAGCAGTGTAACATGATGAACATCAGTGTTCTACAAGCCCATGATAGATAGCCCATGCAAATACTGCCCAAGCCCTGGAAATGACATCCAACTTATGTTTCGAAAAAAAAGTGTGAACAGAAGACCATGTAGCAGTTTCCAAGATGGACTCTGTATCCAGACCCATGAGAAAAAGCACATGAGCAGGCTGCTGCCTTTGTAGAATGAGCACAAACAGAAGACTAAAGTGGCTTACCATGAAAAGAACAGAAAGAAATGGCTTTAGAAATCCAGGAGGAGATGGTTTGCTTAAGGCACTGCTAAACCCAATTTCCTAGCATGAAGGAAACAAAATGTTTCCAACTTTGATGCATTTTGTCTTTTCCAAGTAATATCGGAGCTGTCTGTGCAAATACATGGTGTGTAGTACCCTCTCACTAGAAGACTGCGGAGGAGAGGGGGAAGATGAATGAATTGGTTCAAAGACAAATTAACCACCTTGGACATGAGGATTGGTACAAAGACATCCTGTCCTTGTGACAACAAAAAGGGAAGAACTGCTGTGAGCGCTTGGGACTACAGAAACCTTGGCAGAAGTAAGAGCCAACAATAAAAGTCTTCCAAATACAATGCTGCAGGGAAGAAAATTCAGGCTCAAAAGGGGACAGTCATTTTTCAAGAATATTAATGTCCCAAGGGGGAGGAACAGGCTTTCTAGGATGCATGTTCGGAATTGTTTTACTTCAAAAACTAGAAGCCAAAGGTAGACTAGGACGCATATAGGCAAGACTGGTATACTCTTCTGTTGAAGTTCATTGGTCAGACAAAAGCACTGAACAAGTCACACAAATAAAGGACCGTAGGAAATTTACACAGAAAAAAGGTCCAGGTCATGCTTAATACAAATAGAAAATCTCTTCCGTTTAGTCGCATTGGATTTTCTAGTAATGGGTTTTCTGGCCTCTGGCAAAACAAAGCACATCCTCAGAAAATTGGTGCCTGAAAGGAATCAAAACCCTATGATTCAAAGGGTTGGATGACATGGACAAGTAAGGGTAAACGTGGAAAACCCTTGACTTGTGTGAGAAGACCAGTCTTGTGAGGTAACTTGTGCTGATTGCCCCTGAACAGGTAAGAGGAGAGAGAACAGTGCTGTCTGGCCCAAACATGAGTTACCAGCAAGATTTCGGCTGTGTCCCACACAATCTTGTGCATGACCCTGGAAGTAGAGGAGGATAGTTAAAAGAAAACATCCCCTTCCAAGGCAAAAAAAGCATCCACTCCCCAAGCCAAAAGGACTTGGCATTCTGCAACAGAACTGGGATAGTAGTCTGTTCACAGGGGAGTGGAGATGTACTCTGAGGAGTGCCCCCAGCAGTTTGCAATGTCCAGAAACACCCCCCTGTGAAGCAATTGAAGATTTTTTCCCCCCTGGACCTAGACTGCTGTGAAGGGATGTAAACTGCTCTAAGAACCAGGTGATGGCAGTTTGCAAAATCCCAAGCCCAAAGAGCCAGCTTGCAAAAAAGGTAAGACTTTGCATCCCCTTGCTTGCTGATGTACCCCATGACTGTGGTATAGTCTGCAAAAACCTTTAGAGGCCCTGGAACCCAAAGGGAGTGAAAGGCCCAAAAAGCCAGGATTAGAGCCCTCATCTCTGATATTGATATAGCCTGATATCTGTTGATGGTACAAAGTACTCTGGGCCTTCAGTGGAAACTTCCAAACCTCAAAATTAGAAGCAGTGTACAGCTCCTGCGTAAGGAGACTAACCTTTAAAGGCAGACCTGTATTTAGGGGAAATCTGAATCCTCCAGCGGAGTTTGAGCTTGAAACGAAAGTAGAGAGACAGACCAGATACCCCAGAGTGGCAGTGCTGAAACCACTCAAGATACCATTGAAACTTCCTCACGTGATATTACTGAAATTTCCCCAAGTGGAGTTTGACAAAAGGAACCACAGGAACGGTGGATGCCACATTATCACAGGGCTCAGAAATTCTCCTGTAGGAAGAATTGGAAATGAGCAGTCAAAAACAGGATAACGGGAGGCAAGCCAACATCGGGATGGTCAGAATCCTGCAACACAAAAACACTTTCCAGACAGGGAATCAGCACAGACCGAGACGGAGAGTGAATCCTACTCTGTGCGGGAAAAGCACAGTGAAGAGTAGAATTTGAAGCGGGAGCTTCTGATATGGAGTTTGAATTAGGTCATCCAAATAAGGGAATATTAAAATTCCCTAAAGTCTGCAAAAGGCTACCACAGGGGCCAGACATTTGGTGAATACCTTTGAAGCTGTAGAAAGGCCAAAAGGCAAAACAGAGTACTGATGATGAGAGGAAGAAAGAAAGAAAAAAACTTCTTGAACACAGGGTGAATATGACTGTGGAGTTAGATGTCCTTAAAATACAGAGAAATCAAAAATGCTTGGGGAAGTAAAAGGCAGAAAAGTCTCTGAAGAAAACATCCTGAAGGAAAGAACCTTGAGAAAGGTAGGCCTCCACGACACCTCCTTCCTAGGAGCCACAAACATTCTAAAATAGTCCCCCACCCCCCAAGACAAGGGAAACTGCTGGATCATTCCCTGTTCTAACAGATCCCACAGAACCAAGGGAAAACGAGAAAGCTGGGAAGGAGGAGGCCAAAAGGTTGTCAAGGTCACTTGCAGCATACCTACTGCACAGGGTACCCTACCCATAAAACTACTTATGCTGAGCCACTTGGAGGAAATATTCCTAAAACACCAAGACCTCCTGCACAACATATTCAAAGAAAGGGTCCTCAGCCATCACATGAACACTGCTAAAATCCCACCCACAACTACAGAGCTACACACAATAGCACTGCCATCCATTGCATCCACTGCTAAATCCTTAAGGCAAACAAGCAAGGTTTGCTAGCCATTGGAGATTCTAGAGTAAGGCACACCAATTTCCCCCTCACCAGACTAAGAAGAGAGTGTCGCAGTTAGCTGCCTTTCGGGGCCAAGGTCAGTCAAATTACACAGGAACTTTGGTCACTGAACCACAGGTACAGTTGTGTACATTTACCATAAATGCAGATGTTAAGAGTGTATTCACTGTTGCAGTCCTCACATATGGGGTTATCCAGCTCCCAGTAGCCCTCAGTCGGCCCGAATACCAGAGTTCTTGGTATAGGACGTCTGCTGCCACCGGTTGTAAAACTGATGTCAGAACGTCAGGTATAAAGGGAGGCAGCCGACGCTATTTCCTCAGTTTTTCTTGCCTTAACTGTCAGGAGCCCCCAAAAGAAGGCTAACCCAGGAAGGTAGCACTCAACATGTCATACAAAAAAATAAAAATAAATATATACAGTCTGTGCCTTAGGGAAAAAAGGGGAAATGGAAGGTGGGAAAACCAGGACTGAAACAGTGAACACACTTTAACATCTACATTTATGGTAAGTGTACACAACTGTACTATGTTTAGTGTTTCACTGTTGCAGTCCTCACATATAGGTTGATTCCCATAGCCCAGGAAAAAGACAAAGGGTGGAGGAAGGTTGGTAAGAAAACCCTGCAAAACTGCAGAGGCAAAACCAGCCCTGGATTTAGAAAACAAAGGCAGATTGTAATGCTTTGTGAAAGTATGGACAGAAGACCAACTAACTGCTTCTAGAATGTCCTTAGTAGGCACACCTCTCAGAACGGCTGCAGAGGTAGAGGCTGCTTTAATAGAATGGATCCTAATACCCTGAGGGGGAACCTTCCGATGCTGCAGGTAACAAGTGAGTACAATGAGCAATCCATTTGGAGATGGTTTGTTTTGAAATAGCTTTACCCTGTGCCCCAGGAGCAAAACTAACAACTGTTCAGATTTTCGAAAGGATTTAGTCCTAAGTAAAATCTCAGCTATCTATGCACATCAAGAGAATGCAGAATCCTTTCCCCTTTATTTTGGGGATTGTTGAAAAACATAGGCAGGTGAATAGACTGGTTAGGGGTTAAACTGTAAACTACCTTAGGCATGAAGGAGGGATTAGTTTCTCAGAGAAACTCGATCAGAGTGAAAAATAAATGAAAGGTTCTACTGTCAGTAAGGCTTGCAGCTCAGATACCCTTCGAGCTGAAGTAATAGCTACAAGGAAAGCAGTCTTCCAGGATAGAAACTTCAAATCTGCAGAGGCAGCTGGTTCAAAGGGAGGCAGAGTAAGTTTTTCCAGGACAAAATTAAGATCCCAAGCAGGAGTAGGAGCTCTTCTGGGAGGTTTAAGATTACTAGCTCCCCCCAGGAACAGTTTCATCAAGGGGTGAGAAAAAAATGGCTTGCTCAAAAGAACAATGAGCCAAAATTGCTGAAGCGTGAATTTTGATTGAAGAAAAGGAAAGTCCACCATTAAGCAGTCCTGCTAGGTAGTCAAGAATGAGGGAGAGAGAAGGATGAGAAGAGTCTTCTCCTTTAACCAGCATCCAAGAGCAAAATCTTTTCCATTTATCTGCATAGGAATTTCTGGTGGTAGGCCTCCTGGCCTCATGAAGAACTTCAACCACCTGTTGGGAAAGATTTAAAGTATTAGCCAGGCAGTTGAATGCAGAGTCTGAAGAGAAGGATGAAGGAACTTTCCCCCCGCCCTGAACCAAACAGATCGGGTACCAGGGGAAGACGCCAAGGCTGAGCCTGTGAAAGGCTGCGGAGGGGATACCAATGTTGCCTAGGCCAATCTGGTGCCATCAGAACAGCCTTTGGTTTTCCGTCCTTTATCTTTAGCAGCACTCTGGTAAGAAGAGGCAGAGGAGGGAATGCATAAACAGAGATGTGTCCATGGGAAGGACAACGTGTCCACCCTCAAGCTTTGTGAAACTCCCCGGTGCAGAAAGTTGGAAGGAGAGGATTGGTGTGCGGAGAAAAAAATCCACTGGTGCGGTGCCCCAATGAGAAGTGATGCGATGGAAAATGTCCTTGTTCAGTTGCCACTCGTGAGGATCCAGAACATGTCTGCTCAAATGATCCTCCAAGGAGTTTAGCCTCCCTGGGAGATACTAGGCTTTTAGATGTAAGCCCATGGTTGCTGCTGTAGACCATAGTCTCATGCTTTGTCTGCACAAGGGGTAAGAGTGAGTCCACCCTTGCTTGTTGATGTACTACATGACTGTGGTATTGTCTGTCCTGATCAGTAGAGTCCCAGGGTACAGTAGGTCCTTTAAAGCCAGCAAGGCCTGTTCCACTGCCATCAATTCTTTTAAGTTTATGTGCAGACGAATCTGCTGGTTGCTCCAAGTCCCCTGTATGCCCCTGCCTTCCAGATGAGCCCCCCCCCCCATGCAACATCTGAGGCGTCTGTGGTGAGTCTGGCTGGCAGGCGGTGGGCAGAAAAGCAGACCCTTGTTCTGAGAACAGGCTGTCGCCCATCAGAGGATAAGCCTCCATTAGATCCAAAGTTACCAGCCATGAATCCTTGCCCAGCATTGGTAGTAACCGTTGAAGGGTGAGCATCTTGAATTTGGGAATCACCAGAAAAGTGTTTAGAATAGACCATTCCAAAATATATGGTGCCAAGTGCCCCCTTTCTTGGGTACCAGAAAAGTCTTGAATAAAAACCTAGGCCTGCCTAATTTGCAGGAACTGGCTCTATAGCCCCCATAGTCAGTAAAGAAGAAATTTGAGTTTCAACCTCTGCCCTGAGGAGTTCTGGGTATGTTTGGGTACCCTTGCAAAACAGGGAAGGTGTGAAAGTAAAACTTGTAACCTTGGTTTACTATATTGAGTACCCATTTGTCTGTGATGGTACACCATACCTTTGCGAACCTGGCTAACCTTCCCCCCCCAAAGGAAATCCAGGGCCCGCAGAGGTAGGCACAAGAAGGCCGGAGTCATTGAGAATGTTTGCTTTGGGAAGCTGGCTTAGAACCCCCCCCCCCCCGATTTAGCAGAAGAATGCCATTGTTTAGCCCTTTGAGGGGCAGAAGCCTGCCCGCTGGAAGATAAGAAACCCCTAGGCCTAGAGTGAACCTGGTGACCAGGATCAGGGAAAGACCAATTCTTGGAAGGATAATGCCTACTAAACCAAGGAGAATGAACCTGAAGGAAATCTTTAACAGCTTGCATAGATTTTGCCTTATCCTCCAACTTCTTCAGTACCTCCTCAGCCTTACTACCAAAAGATTGTCCTTGTGCAAAGGAACATCCAGCAATTTAGACTCAAGTTCAGAAAGAGGCTGCTCCCTGAGCCATTCATGCCTTCTAATTATAGAACCAGTGGCTGCTGCTCTGCAAGAAGCCTCCAAAGTGTCAAAAAGTACAGTTTTGTACCTACCATAAATGTAGATGTTCGAAGATCCACGTTGCTGCAGTCCTTACACTTGGGTAGTCCGCTGTCCTCGGTCGGCCCGAATATCAAAGTATTAGGCTGACGTCGGTCAAGGCGCATAAGACTGACATCAGGTCGTCAGGGTACAAATGCGCATGACCGACGTCATATCCTCAGTCTTTTCTTGCCCCAGATGTCAGAAGACCCTAAAAAGAAAGGTTACAACCAAAAGACAGCAAACAACCAACCACCCTAGTACTAATCATATGTACAATATATACAATATCCACAAAATGTACAACCCCAACGCACACAACCGCCTCTAACTACAGAGGGGAAGGAGGGAGGGTAAATTGGACTGCAGCAATGTAGATCTTCGAACATCTACATTTATGGTAGGTACAAAACTGTACTATGTTCTTCATCTCACATTGCTGCAGTCCTTACACTTGGATAGAATCCCAAAGCAGAGGTAAGGGAGGATGGCAAAACTATAAAGCAGTAGGAGCCGCCAAAATGCCCTGTAAAATTGCAGTGGCAAAACCAGCCCTAGATTTAGAGTAAAGTGGAAGGTGGTAATGCTTAGAGAAAGTATGCACTGAACTCCAAGTAGCTGCCTCCAAAATATCTTTAGTTGCCACCCCCCTTAAAAAAGCTGTAGAAGTGGCAGTAGCCCTAGTGGAATGAGGCCTAATCCCAGCTGGAATCTCCTTACCATGATGGGAATAACAGAAAGCAATACAAAACCCAATCCACTTAGAAATAGTTTGTTTTGACACAGGCTTGCCCTGAGAACTCAAAGCAAATGAAACAAATAACTGCTGAGACTGCCTGAACCCTTTAGTTCTGTCAAATAATATCGCAACTGCCTGTGTATATCCAAAGTGTGCAAAATCTTTTCCCCTTTATTTTGGGGGTTTGCATAAAAAGTAGGCAAATGAATAGTTTGGTTTAAAGCCACACTAGAAACCACTTTAGGCATAAAAGAAGGATTAGTACGCAAAGATACCCTATCCTTATGGAAAATTAAGAAAGGCTCAACCGCCATAAGGGCCTGTAATTCAGAAACCCTTCTTGCAGAGGTAATGGCCAACAAAAAAGCAGTCTTCCATGATAAGTATTTTAACTCAGCAGTAGCTGCAGGCTCAAAAGGTTGTAGAGTGAGTTTCTCCAACACAAAATTGAGATCCCAAGCAGGAGTAGGAGCTCTCCGTGGGGGTCTTATATTCTTTGCCCCTCTAAGGAATTGCTTAAACAAAGGATGAGAAAACAAAGGTGGGTCACAGTCATAGTGAGCAGAAATTGCTGCAGCATGAACCTTAATAGAAGAGAAAGACAAACCTTTGTCCAGTAACTCAGTAAGATATTGAAGAGCCACACTTAAATTAGGCTTAGAAACATCAAATTCCTTTGCTGTACTCCAAAATAAAAATCTCATCCATTTATCTGCATACACTTTCCTTGTACTAGGCCTTCTGGCCTCCAAAATAACATTCAAAACTTGCTGTGGAAGCTGAGACCCTCCAGGGTTTAAAACAGAATATGCCAGGCTGTTAGGTGAAGAGAGTGAAGTTTGACATTGAGTAAATGACTGTTCTCCTGAGACAGCAGGTGTGGAATCGAAGGTAAAGGCCATGGAGGCTCCCGTACCAGACTTCTCAGTAATGGGTACCAGTGCTGTCGAGGCCAATCTGGAGCTATTAAAATCATCTTTGGCTTGTCCTGTCTGACCTTCAGGAGTACCTTTGGGAGGAGAGGCAGAGGTGGAAAGGCATACACATGAAGATTGCTCCAATTGAAGGAAAGAGCATCCACTTTCCAAGCTGTGGGATGAAACCTTTTTGTGCAAAACTTTGGCAGCTGGTAGTTTTGTGGAGAAGCTTAACAGATCTATGTCTGGAGTTCCCCATAACACTGTCAATTTCTGAAATACATGAGGATCCAATTTCCACTCGTGGGGATCCATAATTTGTCTGCTCAACACATCTGCTAAGGAGTTCTGTGCTCCCGGCAGAAACCTTGCCTGAAGATTCAGCTGCAAACTGAGAGCAGTCTCCCACAAAATCATTGCTTGTCTGCATAGAGGATAAGAATGTGTTCCCCCTTGCTTGTTGATGTACCACATGACAGTTGTGTTGTCTGTTAGAACCAACACCTGCCCTGGAAGAAGTAAATCCTTGAAAGCTATTAATGCAAATTGGACTGCTAACATCTCCTTCAAGTTGATATGTAGATGTTGAAGTCTGGCAGGCCACGTGTCTTGTACCCACTTTCCGTTTAGATGAGCTCCCAAGCTTTGTCTGAGGCATCTGTCGTTAGAATCTGACTCGCCTCTGGCCGGGTCACAGAGAGTCCCTTGTTTAGGTGACATTCCTGAGCCCACCAAAAATTCCTTTTGAATGCAAGGTATTATCTGAATGACAGTGTCCATATCTTGGCAGTGCTGTGTCCATACATTTTGAGATACCATTGTAGCTTCCTCATATGCAGTTTGGCATTGGGAAGCACCAGAATACAAGATGCCATGAACCCCAAGGCTTGAAGGACTGTCCTTGCAGTCAGCCTGGACTGATGAGACAATTGATGGAAGTAAAGAGAAAGATTCTGTTTGTCCGGGGTCAAAAAGGCCATCTGGGATGCTGTATTCAGTCTCACACCCAGAAAGCACATGTCCTGAGAGGGTACTAGACTGGACCTTATTTCGTTCACAGAATACCCCAGGCATCTTAGCACTGCTATCACATATTGTAAATGATGAAGAAGTTCGTCCTTTCCTTGGGCCAGAATCAGGCAATCGTCCAAATAAGGATAGATCTGTATTCCTCTTAGCCTGAAGAAAGCTATCACTGGAGCCAGAACCTTCGGGAACACTCTGGGCGCAGTAGATAAGCCAAAGGGCAATGCAGAGAACTGATAATGAGAAGTCCCAGCCCGAAAACGCAGATACTTCCTGCAACTTAGCCTGATAGGAACATGAAGGTAAGCCTCCTTGAGATCCAGAGTCACCATCCAGTGATCTTTGCCCAGCAGAGGTAAAAGCTGTTGTAACGTCAACATTTTGAACTTGGGAATGTCCAGATAAGTGTTGAGGATAGATAAATCCAAAATTGGTCTCCACGTGTTCCCCTTCTTTGGTACTAGGAACAGGCGAGAATAAAATCCTAGGCCCACTTCTGGCAGAGGGACCGGTTGTATGGCCCCTATTTGGAGCAGCAGAGAAATTTGTTTGTGAGCCTCTAGTCTTTGCTGAGGAGGAACGTCCGGCATGCCTTTGAAAGGAGGCAAGGTATGGAAATAAAACCTGTAACCTTGGTGTATGATATCCAATACCCATCTGTCTTGGGTAATCAAACTCCAGTTTTCCTTGAAGAGTGCCAACCTTCCTCCCAAAGGTGCTGCCAGGCCAGAAGGATCTGGCAGCTGAAAAGGTAGGTCATTGGGCCTGTTTACGAAAGGACTGGCCCCTGCCCTCACCTGAAGATTGTGCAGGAGAACTCCCTGTTCTAGGTCTGAAGGAGCTCTGACCTCTGCCCCTACCACGTCTGGATCTACCCCTAGACTGTGAATCATAAGAAGGGTACGTCCACCCCTTAGCAGGCCAATTCCTACTAAACTTCGGAGGCTGGACTTGCAAAAAATCTTTAACAGCCTGCATAGACTTAGCCTTATCTTCCATTTTCTTTAAGACTGACTCCACAGGTGAACCAAACAACACATCAGACTGTAAAGGAGCATCCAAAATCCTTGTCTTAACATGGTCAGATAAATTCTGATCCCTCAGCCAGGCGTGCCTGCGAAGAACTGACCCAGTGGCAGCCACCCTAGACGAGGCTTGTACAGCATCAAAACCACATTGTAAAGAATGCTTACCCACCTGTTCAGAGACATGTACCAAATCTTGTAATTCTTTACACTCAATGCCTTCCGCCAGAGCATCCACCTTAGACTTCAATTGAGAAAGAAGATAGTTTTGATATTTCAACATGTGAAACTGGCAATTCAAAGCCCTCATAGCTAAGGTGGAAGAAGTATAGACTTTCTTTCCCCATCTATCCAAAGCTCTGGCCTCTTTATCTGGAGGAACCGGATTTTTTACAACAGAGGCCTTGACACCCTTAGGTCCCTGACTAACAGTTTCTGGGTCTACCCTAGGACTCTTATAAAGATATTTATGAGCCTCAGGTACCCTGTAATACCTATCCGGTTTAACAGGAGCAGGAGGCAAAGAATCAGGATTAAGTGAAGCCTCTGCAAACACATCTTCCACAACATCCAGAACAGGTGGAATAGCCAAAGGCCTATGTTGGGGTAAAAGCAAAAATTCCCTAAGCCTTTTCCTGGAATCAGAGAAGTCCTGACCTTCCCACTTAAAATGTTCCCTCATGGAATGAAGAGTCTCTGAAAAAGAAAAATCCTCTGGAGGAGAAGCAGAAGGAGTCGAATCATCTGCATCAGAATCTGAATAAGGAGAGTACTCCTGCAAGTCCTCAGCCGAAGACTCTGAAATATCTGAAGCCTGCTCAAAACTCCCCAACTCTGGTTCCACCCTAGGCCTCTTATCAGGAGGGGGCAAAGAACCTCTAATCAAAGTAATTAAATCTTCTGCCATTTTAAGCATGTGCTTCTTGGGCACAGATCCTGAAGAACTAGAAGTGACACCAACAGAAGCTAAACCTGGCCTGCCTCTGGGAGAAGCCTTGGAAACAGAAGGAGAGGGCCTAACCACCCTAGGAATGGAGGGAGTACAGTAACTTGAGAAGCCCCTTCAGCCTGACCTGCCTCCTGAGAGGCCACATCCTGCAAAATCAAAGTCTCTCCCTGGGACTCCAGAGAAGCCTCCGGTGGAACCACCGGTTCCACTGACGCCTCTAAAGAACCGGCGTCCGGTACGGACGACTCTTCCTGCCTGGGTTTAGCTGCTTTGTCTTTGCGCTTCTTGGAAGAAGCGGGCGACGGAGCATCCGACGGCATCTTATAATTGCACCGCTTCCGAAGACCAGCCTGGCACAATCTAACCTTCGCTAATAGTGCGCTTATTGAACCTAGCACAAAAGCGACACCCAACAACGTCGTGCTCAGGCCCCAAACAAGGAATACACAAAGTATGGTAATCTCTATGCGGTATCTGTTTCCCACAAGAAATACAGTTATTCACTTTTCTGACATCCGGTAAACCACTGAGGCAAGAAAAAACTAAAATATTCCCCAACGGGGTACTTAGCCAACTTTGACTCGGTCTGAAACTCCGACTTCGAAAAATTTCAGAACGCCGAACGGCACTTGCAACGCTGCTTCTGCATCGGACCATGCGGCAAAAAAGACTGAGGATATGACGTCGGTCATGCGCATTTGTACCCTGACGACCTGATGTCAGTCTTATGCGCCTTGACCGACGTCAGCCTAATACTTTGATATTCGGGCCGACCGAGGACAGCGGACTACCCAAGTGTAAGGACTGCAGCAATGTGAGATGAACATCCACAATGAAGTGAATGCTTATTAACTAAGTGGCAGAATTCAGCAAGTCTTGTAAATCTTTGTTCTCTGTCATGGAAGGAATATCTCCAAGTTTAGCCTTAATAGCCTCCAAGGTATGCTGCTGATACTTAAGCATGTGAAAGAGACAATTCCTGGATCTAATGGCAAGAGTTGCAGAGGTATAAACTTTTTTACCCTACCTGTCCAAGGCCCTAAACTCCTTATCAGAAGGCACAGCGTTTTTAGCAATAGTAGCCTTAACGCCCTTGAGAAATAATTTCTGGATCAGCAGTAGGGTTTTCAAAAAGGAATTTATCAGATTTAGGAAACCTGTTTTCTGGGGACAGGAGGAACAGAATTAGGAGTTAAAAGAATTTTCCATGAAAACATCATCCACAACCTCCAAAACTGGAAGTATAGACAGAGGCTTATGCTGTGGCAAATCCAAAAATTCCCCGATTCTTCTCTTACTGTGGAAAATCCTGACATCCCCATTTAAAATGCTCCCCAATGGTATTCAAAGTATCCCCAAAGGAAAAATCTTCTGGAGTGGAGGCAGAAAGGATAAATCTTCTGGAGGGGAGGCAGAAAGAATAGAGTCCTTGGCATCAGAATCCTCAAAGCCAGAAAAAAGTTGAGAATTTCCTTATTCACCAGCAGACATGCTGGAAATCTCAGAATCTGAGACAGACAAAACATCAGGAGAATTCCCTAACCCTCTTTGAAGGGGGGGGGGGTGAGAGCCCCTAATCAGGGAAAGATCACCAGCCATCTTTACCAACAAGGACTGAGGCACAGGAGGGGAGGCCGAAACCTGCTTGAGAGTAGATTTGCGGCTGGAAGGTTTACTAGCAATCTGGAGGGACTCGGGAGGCCTAGCAACTGCAGAAGTCTGAACTAAGGTAGTCGGTCTGGTTCTGGTCTCATGTCGAAAAGAGGAGGTGTCAGAAGCCGGTGCCTGCAAAGCGGCTCCAGACCCATCTGAGGTGGCGACAGGCATAGGGTCTGAAGATGAAACAGCATCCTGCAGTATGAGGTATCGGCAGAGGCTGGCGGCTGAAAATCTACAGACTGCAGGGGCTGCGAAAGCACCTCACTGACCATCACTGTGCTGATGACCAATTTCACTGGCGAGAAAGCAGATTTAACCCTATGCCTGTCGCGGTCCTAGTCTTTGCGTTTCCTAGGTGTATCTGAAGTCGGGAGACCAGAAGATGCCATACTCCAAAATGCTTATACAAAATATCTTAGCTCTACGGCGTATGGTACACAGGTTAAAGGAAGAACAGAGATTGCAGTTAGGGATGTCGTGCACAAGGCCCAAACAAGTTATACAATAGGAACGGAAATCACGGAGCAGAATCTGTTTTCCATAGGCAAGACAGTTATTAACTTTATCTGACATTTGTTAAAGCAAGAAGAGATGATCCCCAATGGGGTACTTAACTGAAGGCGCCTTCAACTTGGTAGTCAGAACCCAAAACGAAGATAACCGGCCGACCGGCACTAGTGTGAATTGCATCTGCTTCAGGCTCTGCAGCAAGAAAGACTGAGAAATTGGTGTCAGCTGCCTCCCTTTATACCGGACGTTCTGAGTTTTATAACCAGCAGCAGCAGACGTCCTATACCAAGGACTCTGGTATTCGGGCCGACTGAGGACTACCGGGAGATTTATAACCCCATATGCGAGGACTACAACAGTGAAACACGAAGAAGATCAGTACAACTGTCACAGTCCATGTGGGTGTTAACGACCTGTGCCATACCTCCCCCGGCTATATCAAGTGAAACATGATCGCGAGTCTCAGGCAGGTATGAGCCTAGCACTGAGCAACACACTACCTTCTCCAAACATGATGCCAAGTTGCCAACAGAAAATTAAATTTTAACAACTGGTTTAGCTTCTGCTGTCAATTGGGGGTGACGGGGACAATATTTGATGGCCTGGGAAGACATGGTTAACAAACCACGCTGCTTTGCAGAGATGGTCTGCATTTATCTCCTCTAGGCTTTTGGATAATGGCAAAGATCTTTTCCACCCCACTTCCCACTGTGCCTTTTTCAGGCAATGCCAAACTGAAGCTATGAATGAATATTGGAAGGTGGTACTTCTCAATGCTGGAAGCAGTAACATGGAACTCCACTCCATGAAGAGGGCAGACATGGTTTAAAGTTGCTGAGAGTACCCCAGCAGTGCAAGGTTATTAACGCCTTTCACACCTTTAGACCAGCTACTGCACAGAGGGAACTAAAGGGAGTTGTCTCAGTCTATACTAAAACCAAAACCAATCTCACATGTAGACTAGCTGAAGTGTACAACCCACTTGAACTCATACATGTGCAAATCATCATAAATAGGGTATCTTTTCACATCCTTGCAACCTACAGGTCTCCCTCCTTGTCCCAGGAAACCTGTGCTACCTATCTCAATGTACCAGAGTCCTTCACTAATCAACCCAATACGATATTCAAGGGGGATCTCAATTACCCCTCTACAGAGTGGGAATTCTACACCTCTTCTAATGCACAAGCTCAGCAATTCCTAAACTTTAATACCAACATCCTGGAACAGTTGGTCCATTCTCCTACCAGGGATACAAACATACTTGACTATGTACTCACGAACATGAGGGGGACGATGTTCTCACCCAATGCAATATAGGCACTCATCAGATCTGAGCGTTAAGGCAATATTACATGAAATAAAAATTAAATCCAGGCATCCAGAGAAGCCAAAAACCTTTATGAACTATTCCAAGACTAACCTCTCTCTAACACACACCTTGGCTAAATTCCAAGCACCCTCAAACCCAGGAAACACCACAGCATACACCAAGCTACTTACAACATATCTGTAAAGCCATATTGACAGCTGTAGAGAGCGAGCTGTGCCCACTCGTATTAAGAATAAAACAAACTCAAGACAAACCACCTTGGTTGAATCAGGGTACCAGCTAGTTATGCAACAAAACAAAAAAATCTTGGCCAAACAAAGGAGGAACAAAGTTATGCATACCAAAAGCCCCCCCGACCAATCTAAATGGGCAGCTAAGAGGGTTAATTAATACTTCAAAGGCTAAATTTGAAGAAAAAACAGCTTCTCAGGCAAAGGACAACCACAAAGCATTTTACAGCTACATCCATAACCTTAGAGGAGATGCACAACAATGTGCAGAACTTGTAAATGGCTATCACAATGAACCATAGGCAATTGCCAACCATTTGGCTGACAATCCCCCTCTTCCCAATAGTCCAAAGGAGAGAAACAATCCCAACCATCACTAGATATCCCAACCATCACTAGATAACAGGTCTTCATTGCACTTTCCAGGGCCAAAAACACTGCAATGATGGGGCCCAACATCACAGGATATTTAATAAATAGCATGAAACATGACCTCTCTGGGCTACATGAATCAACCTTTCAAACTGGAGGCTTTAGTCAGGTTTTGTGCTCAGAGAATGAAGAGGACTACTACAGTCATTCCCCTGAACAAGAGAGGTCCAACTATTGATCCGACTGTAAGCATATCTTACCAGCCTCATATATGTAAGGCCATGGAAAAAATCATGGACATGATAAATGAGGATATACATAACCTGCAAACACCACAGTTTGGCTTTGTTAAAGGAAGGTCATGCCTATAATATTTAGTTGACTTTTGAGAGGATCAAAGCACTGAATGAAGGAAGAGTTTACATAAGCTTAACGTGGCCAAGACTCTTGGTACATTACCCAACATAGACAAGCTCACCAATTCAGGTATAAACCCTTTTATCACACATGGAAAAGTCAACTTGCTCACTGATTGGGCCCAGGAGGTCAAAATATGCAAGGCCACCTCCATCAGGAGGCCAGTCACTAGCAGTCTCTCCCAGGGCTTGGTCCTGGTCCTTTTTGACAACTATTTCTCTGAAATGGAAGCAAATGCTGAAGGTTTATGGATGAATAAGTTTGTAGATCGCAAGATGGGGGTCAGACTCCCCTGCAAACACTAGCGTTCTACAAGAAGGTCCATCTCCGACTAACAAATGATGACATGGTCTTGAACTCTGTTAAAAAATGAATAACTGCACCCTTTTGAGAAGTCAACCATCTCAATTACCAAGTTTAAACACACACCTTTGAGAGTCAACCCAGTGGTCAGTGATCTTGGTATGCACGTTAACAGTAGCCTTAACTCTGACCACCACGTGCCCACAGCGGTGAGGAAATCCTTTTATGCTGCACAACTCATAAGCAAGAGCATGGCATCTAGGTCCAAAGAGATAATTATCCCACTGTACTCTACCCTTATCAAACAAATCATAGGACAATGCTCCCTTTGGTATGTATCCGAACCAGGCATACGCAACAACTAGAGCGACCTCAGAGGTTCCTTACAAAAAGGATACAAGACATAAATCTGCTTTATGCAGATGCCTTAAAGCAGTTTCCCCTTTACCCACTCCTACAGATTGCTGAGGGGTGATCTATGCCTGGCTTGCAACACATCCATAAACCCCACACTTATGAATTTCCTACACATTCTTACCAAAAATCCAAGGCCTAGGGACCTGAATTTTGTCAGCGACTTAGAACATGTTGGAGATGCTGAGGAGTTCCAGACACTGCTCCTCCTATGGGACAAACTTCCTGTGTGAAGCTGAGTCAAGCTATTACCCAGCCTAAATGCAACCTACACAACTGGATATGGAGCAGGACATTTACACTGGGCCAGGCACCCATACCTCTTATGGACAGACAACTTTGGCCCTCAAATGTCCCATTTGGATAGGGGACATTTTTGGGGGAAAACTTAGCTTGGCACCCCCAGCTCATTAGTCTAGTAAGTCTATGAATCTATGCAAATGGAGTAAGGGGCTTACAAGCCATAAAATAACCACATGGGATGGAGAGAATCCAGGCATCTGGTTTTGTTGCCCAACAGGAAAGGAAATCTGGATTGGGGGGGGGGGCCTTAATGTCAGATTCAGATTTGCCAGGAAAAAGTTTCCGGTCTCTAGAACTCCTGAGTAGGCTTCCCAGCAGGCTGTCTAGGCTGCCTACATACAAAGGAAGATTTCAATGGACATCTCCCCTGGAACTTGGATACAGGAGAAACAAAAATATCTTTCAGGTCTTGCATAACCTTGCTCTTACCATATAGAGTTTTAAACAATTCTGCAGGAGCAGTAGCAAGAAGATTCTGGTTGTCTAAAGGAGTAGTCTGGCCTTAAAGTCCATAGGTAATGTCTGAAGGAGCAACCAGGAGTGACGAGAGTAAAAGCAGCTGCCCTATAAGCTGTGGACAAGAAAACAGCATGATCAGATAAAGGACCCCCCACACACACACAAATTTCTGATCACCAGGAACTTTATAAAACCTGTTTGGCTTTTTAGGGTCCCATGATTGAGTGTCAAGAGGCTGACAAGCTTCTATGTCTAAAGGGGCAGATAAGACAGGAGGGACTGCAGAAGGCCTGGGTGAGTATTTGCAAGAGTTAACATATCTTCAATCTCTGAATACCGGGAACAGTCCCATTTAAACTGTTCCATCACACAGACCACTGTCCCCCCCAAAAGATACTCACTCAAAAAAAGGAGACTCAGGGGCAAAAAGCCTTCATCAGCCCCCACTGCCAATGGAGCACATCTGTGAGGAATATGCCAAGAATTCACCAGAAGAATCAGAATCCCATGTGGTAGAAGACCATGGTGCAGCAGCAGGGAAGACTATCCTTGTGGGGGTTTCAGAGCCAGAAACACTGAAGAGCTCCCGAGTAAAGTCCTGCAACTCTTTGTGAGGATCCTTAGCTACAACAGCAACGGGCTTAGTTTTCTCTTTCTTTTTTTAAAGGAACACTTGTCTTGACAGTGGCTCAGTAATTCAGTCTGTTAAATGCCTTGCATACAGTACATTTACCTGTGTCCCTGCTGGACAGGGACTCTGGGTGCTGACTTGTATAAACATGGGCTAAACTCTTGGCTAGCCTTATAAGGGCCACAGGGCCAATAGTCTAGTAGCCTCCTATGACAAATCTAGAAGGTTCAGACCCTTGCTTGGGTTCTATGAGGGCATCTCTTCCCTAACTAAAATTTGAAGACCCTCCCAGGCCCACCAGATATCACTAGTCCCCCTCTATACCCGAATGAGATGTATGCACAGCCTCGGCGGATGCGAGAGCAGGCAGTGCCATGTCTGCCTCCAACTGGATCGAAGCAGAGGAAATGGTCATCAGCACCACATAGCCCTCTGGTTCTTCAACTACCCTGAGGGAGATGTCCACTGGAGGACGGACAGCAGCAGGTTCAGTGTGGATTTTTTTTAGCCTTTTCCTTATGTGGCAGCTAAACTTTGGGGTGGATGGATTCAGCCATGGTATCATGAGTCAATAGTTTCAGTCACTGGTTTTCCAAATAAATTAGAATAACAGCCATGGAGTCTCTTGGGGACAAACACCTGACATATCGGACAGAGTATGGATATGTACAACACCCAAACAAAAAAGGCCCTTGTGTCTTTCTGGGAGACTGACTCTCCATGAATCACATCCTTAAACTAAAAGAAAAAAAAAGGAACAAACCCAGATGAGGCACTTGTCTTTAGAAAGCTTACAAGTAAATTAGAAAGCTTACAAGTAAATTAGAATTTTTACAGACTAAATTCAGAGGTAGCAAACGGTCACGGAAGCTCCGAGGATTAGGCATCCACAGCACATATGTACCTTGCATGTAGGTACAAGTCTTGCATATGACACATGGAAAATGAAAAAGCTTTAGTAACCTGAATGGACTTTAGGATATCCTCATTAGGATATTACAACAAAGAATGCTGCTACAGTGATAAGGAAGGACATCAGCAGTCTAAGTAAACTTGTTGTAAAACTGTGGATTTTTTAATATAATCACTATTGCACTCACCCCCCCAACATTTGTGTGCGCACGCACAGAGACACAGACATACAGATAATGACATTCTGCATACAAGGTTAAACATGGGGTTTAGGGATGCTGCTCCTTTCCTAGCTCCCCCCTTTAAGACTATAGCCTCGTTTTTAGGGACTAAGCAAGCTCTTAAGCTTTTTGGTGCCCAAACTCTCTTGTATTACACTGCACAAAGCCAGACAGTTTGGGTGAGTGGAAGGTGCCCTACAGTTTTGTAAGCAGGCCAGTGGTTATGTCTCTAGCAAGGATACAACACACATGGCTTAGGCCACTGCAACAGTGAACTAAATGTTTATAAGCGCTTACAAGGCTACCGATCTGGGAGGATCTGAAGCTGCCTAGCCTGTCCTTTTACACCCAAGGGAAGCTGAAAGAATAAGCAAAAATGGGAGGAAAACATACCCCTGTGCAAGTTGGTCATCGCTGAGAAAAAGTCAAGATCATTTAGTGGGGGAGCAAGCCAGTTCGTGACATTAATGGGGACCAATGTTGGGGGTGGATTGGGATATTAATTTATCATCCGGTCCTAAATTAATCTCTGTTCTATAATGCCAGGTGCTCCTACTTTTCTGTCGGGGTAAAAAATATTGTTTTAGAGTGAAAGGAAGGAGAAAAGGAACACACAAGTAAATCTCATGTGCTAGAATGCATTTACAGTATTACTGGGTAGTAAAATAAGAACCAGGGGATGCTAACAGCATCAGAAGGGACCCAAGAGGGCCAGTGTAGAAACATGTGTTTATATGGAGAGCAGACCATCACAGGGAACCAGGGCAGTAGGGCTCATGAAATTGGGGGGGTGAAGATCTGGAGAAAAACCTAGCAGGCCGCTTTTGGAGGAAATACAATAAAGATCTATAGTAAAAAATAGAAAAGTTAATTTTCGGCACAAAAGGCTGTTCTTGCTATCAGAGAATGTCTGGTGCAGGAGAGCCTGGGGACTAACTTTGGAAATCAGTGTATTTGCAAGCATAAGAGAGTGAGGCGAGGGTAGAGGGTGAAGCATGAATTTGCAAGAAACAGCATACCTTTAGGGCACCAGCCAGAGATTCCAATGGCATAATTGGAGCCGAATATGTGGACTAGGGATCAAGTAACAGATTGATCTTTTACTATAACATTTACATTTTATATAGCTTACTTAAGAGAATTCTAAGTGGCAAAAGTATATTTTGTCCAATAACTTGGTTAATATCCATCATACTTATAACAGTTGTGGTAGAAAACCAAGGTGCTACAAACTTAAACAGCCATATACATGGTAACCCACCCCCAACCACAAAGTTGCCACCCACCCTGACGACACAGGGGGTGCATAAGCATGTACACACACCACAGCATGGGAGGTAGCAACATCAAGCTTTTCCCACTTGCTGACCAATAAAAAGCCCTAACCTGACAATGTACATTCAAGTCTTCTAAGCAGACCTCACCTGCCAAATAAAAGATTTCTGTTTTGAAGAGCACAGTGTACGAGTCTTCTAAACTTGAAGCAGAACAGATAACTTGCCTCTTAGAGCAACAGAATGCAGCGACGACCATTAGCAACTGGGTTCCCAGGACCACCATGAACTGAAGACAGATAAAAAACAGCCATCCTTAAAGCTGGTATGATCTTGACACCAACCCTCAGGCAAGTTTTCTGCCTTGCTTAGTCTCTTCCTCAATACCTAATTTAGGGGATGGAGAAATAACTTGCTAAGTTAGAACTGGGCAGCACTTCTCACATTTTACTGTTGCAAATTAGAGCATCAGGAAAGAGCTTTAGTAAGTGAAGCAAAGGTTTTATTTTTAGGCAAGTGCTAACTTTACCCAGGTAAACGGGTAATGACAAGCTCCTATACGAAAACAAGAACCTTCCAAGTCCTCCAGAATATTTATACACACGTCTTGAAGATCCAAGAAACATCTTTTTTTTTTTTTGGACAAGCACAAGTGATAGATTATCATGCAAAAGGACTCTTTAGACAAGGGCACTACCAGGCCACTAAAACTGACGAAGTCCCATTTTTCTAGTGCCAAAAAACATGGAATAATGGAAATTCTTGCCGATACAGGACAACCCCTTGGATGGCTCTTTTGAACAATTTCTGCACCTCCTTCACGGCCCTCATTTTTGGTAAGGTGATGCAGCTGGCTGTGGTAGTGAATGGTATTGGGCTGGGAAAGAATGACAAGCCAAAGCAGTCAACTATTACATCCCTTCTCTACATTTTTCATGTTCTGTAAAACCAAAGCACGAAGGGTTAAATACCCTTCTAACCATGTTCAGACACAGCCAGGATGGGAATCAACATTAATACAGCCCACCCTGCCCTACAGTCCAAAATCCCCAAAAGCACCCCAGACAGTCCACGTGCGACCACAGGCATGATGCTGGGGTGACAAAGTATGAAATGACAGTGAGTAGCAGTCACCAGCTCATCCATTCTGAGGTTTGAGATTAAAACTGATCAGACACCAACAGAAGTGCAGCTGCATATTCTGAAGGGAGGGAGTCTGGCATGCTTAGAGTGCAGTGAGCTGCCTAGAAGCAAGGTAGTACATGAACCTTTAAGCAGCAGCAACTGCAGTGCATGCAAGCAGCTGACAGTGTGGGTGCAGACAAGACAGTCCACAGAAGCAGCAGAAAGGCCTTCTCTCCAACCCCAATGGGGTGTTCGTCCCAGTGAAGAAAATGAAACAAACCCCGTACAGCTGGGTCAACCACTGTGAAGATGCTGCATACCCGCAGAAAATTTATTTGATGCACCATTTAATACTGGTCATACCTATGATGAAATGTAAAAGGTCCAGAGATGCTGAGCCAACAATCTTGTTGGGTTCCAAGTAGTACGAGTTGCTACAATCCTCCTGCTGGGAATGTGGTTTACTCTGGAACTAACTCACTCCAACCCCTCTGCATTCAGAAAGCCCCCCCCCCCCAAGAAAGTAAATATCGTTGACGGCAAAACTTTACTGCTGCAGAACTATGCATTTTAGCACTTAACGTTTTAGGTGCTCACGTCAATGTTCAGTTTGGAGAGAGACCTTTTAAAGGAAGCAACTATAAAATGGTTGCCTCGAGTCCCCTGAAAAACAACGTTGGCACGATGAAGGACGTCGCAACTTCACAAGTGTCATCAGCCCTCAGAAAATATTAGAGATTCTCTTTAGGAAGTGGTATACGCAGGGTCAAGTACAGGCACAACAAGGCTGTACTCAAGACAATAATACTGCAACAGATGGAGTGTATGGGTATACACAGTGTGGCACCATTAAAAAATGAGCAAAATAGAGAATGGGACAGCAGGAAAACTGAACATTGAACTATGAAGTCTCACTCAAATGCAGCTGTGTACAAGAGAGTAAATGCAACAAGGGTTTTCTACAAAATACATGTAGGTTTAAAGATTTTGCTGTGGAAGGTACTGCATTCTAAAAATTTTCTCTTCTTATCTGAGCAAACGTTGAGAAATTAAGAGGATATGGGGATTAGGCACAGCATGTGAGCTCCAAGCAATCAATCAATCTATGAGCTAAGGAAACAGAAGGCAGAAGTAAGTTGCAGCCAATAAGAAATAAGGCAGGCAGGATGTTGTCTTTTGGCTTTTCCCGGTTAGGGGTCGCCACAGCAGAACTCCGGTCTGCTAATGATTGGCAGATGGTTTTTATGGTGTAGAGTTGCCAGCCCGACACCCAACCTTCAACGAAGGCACGCCCATTCAACGCACGTCTTTTGAACGCCCACTCGACCACGGGGAGGATATACAGACTCCACACAGAAGGCACACCCAACCCAAACAGAGAATCGAATGGGAAAACCTCTTGCTGTGAGGCAACAACACTACCGAAGGCAGGCAGGATAAATTTACTTAAAAATATTTAAAAAGCTTTCAGATCATAGTGCACAGGAACAGAGGCTCTGTGATAAGGGTGACAATGATGCAGTTTAAAAAGTAAGCAGTGAAACAGAAGAGACTGGGATTTTGGGTGCAGACCTTTTAAGTACAATAATCATCATACAGAACATTATATTCTTAAAGTAGCAGAGGGTCTCCTAAGAACCAAGCCAACACAGTAATTGAGAAAGAAGATTCTGCGGATAGGGATGACTGCAATTAGGAATACAGACAACAGGCAAGAGGGGGTGACTGTATTGGAGAAAACTGGCAAAGGAACCAAGGTAGTGGAAGCAAATAACTAGAGGGGGGGAAGGTAACAGAATGAGAAGATGCAAAGAACTTATTTGGACCACATGGTAGACACAGAATTTCCATACAAAAGTATTGACAGAGTACAGGCAAAGAGAAAGAAATAGGGGGTCCCCAACTAAAAGACTAGCACTGGTAGAGTTTTGAGAAGAATCTAGAACAGAAGTTATCATTGAGAGGAATAATAAGGACAGCATATAAAAATATTGCATGACGACAGTAAGAACCAGAGGTGGTTAGGAAGGACTGGAAAGAGAGATTAGATAAGCAATTCACAAAGAAAGAAGGGGATATATGTATGTTTCCCCAATATGCAACAAAATCTAGAAGGATTTTGCATCTTTGCCTGAAGTGCTTACACAGGTATCGGGTAGACGGCAAATGTTGGAGCAGAAACAGGTAAACTACAGCTAATTTTGAAAAGAAAGATGCCAAGGATAACCATAAGGCCTTCTATGGCTACGTCAAAAACATAAATGGCAACGCTCAGGTCTGTTCTGAGCTAGTACAAAATGGAACAAAACACACCAACCCTTCTGACATTGCCAACATCTTGGCTGACAGGTTCAGTGCAAATCCCCCCCCCCCCAACCACCACCACCACCTACAGGGCCTATTACCATTCCAGGGGATTGCAAGTCCAATTATTACCAATACGTTGGTTAACAAGGCTCTATCTAAAGCTAAAAACACTGCCTCCATGGGACCAGATGGTGTCCCAGGCTGTGTCATATCTGACTCCAAAAGGAATTAACCCCGCATCTTAATACCCTGTTCAGTCTCAGCCTCTCCACAGGATATGTGCCCATAGAATGGCGCACAGCAACGGTGGTCCCGCTACACAAGGGTGGGGCCACAACTGACCCTGGGAACTACGACCAATAAGCCTGACCAGTCATCTGCAAGGCTATGGAGCGAATCATTATGGAACTCAAATGGAGAGATTGGAAACCTCCAGTCGCTTGACCCCACACAGTTCGGCTTCGTCAAGGGCAGATCACACCTCCTCAATCTGGTGGATTTCTTTGAGACATTTACTCAGATTACAGATAAGGGAAAAGAGGTACACACGGCTTACCTTGACCTTGCTAAAGCATTTGACACCACTCCCCATTCAGGTATTACTGATAAGCTCACCAGCCTGGGCATAAACCCTTGCGTCACAAGATGGATCGCAAACTGGCTCTCAGACAGATACCATAAAAGAGTAGCGGGATCCATGTCCGAATCCAGACCAGTAACGAGTGGTGTGCCTCAGGGCTCTGTCCTGGGGCCCCTCCTGTTTGGCATATACTTCTCAGAAGTACAGGCAAGCACGGAAGGGCTGTGGCAAAGTTTGCGGACGACTGCAAACTGGGTGCTATAATAGAGTCTCCGGCCGACATGGAGATCCTCCAGAAGGGCCTAAATGAGACTGATGCATGGTGTCAAAGCCATGGTCTCAAGCTAAATGCAAAAAATGCGTAGTAATCCCCTTTGGAAAAAACAGAGTACCCGCAAACTACAACATAGGAGGTAATCCCCTGAAATCTGAAGAAGAAATAAGGGATCTAGGGACACAAGTAGATAGTCAGCTTTCCTTTGATAACCATGTTGCCAAAGTGGTTAGAAAATCCTTCTATGTGACCCATCTGATCACGAAAGGGTTCGCATCAAGATCTAAGGATGTAATGGTGCCCCTCTACTCTTCCCTCATCAGACCCATTATTGGAGTACAACGCACCAATTGGGATGTACCTGGCTAGACATCTCCAGCAGCTGGAGACACCACAGAGGTACCTAACCAAGAGGATTAGTGGCCTCAAACAGTTGCCCTGTGCAGCAAGATTGAAAAAGCCAAGACTGTTCTCTGTTGCATATCACTTTCACAGAGGCGATCTCTGTCTAACGTACACAGCCATGTCCAATTGCTGAACATGCTCCATCTTAGCAAAACCAAAATGTAATTGAGCTACACGCTATAGGGATATAAACCTCAACACAACAATGAATAGAACATGCTGGAGGGATAGATTCCCTTCGCAGAGACTTCCCTTACTATGGAACAGGGTCCCGATCTACATAAGACAGAGCCCCTCACTATCACTCTTCAAGAGGAACCTTGATGAGCGGATGGTTAAAGTTCACACCTGGATCACACCAACAAAACTACTAGATAGGGGGCCAAGGATACTAGCCGCTAGTACAAGGGTCTAGGGAACTACTAAACGGGCAGTGAATACAGCACAATGTGGCTGGGCTAATTATGCCTTCGGGCAGATAGCCCAGTACCAACCTATGAGAACATTTTCTGTGCGGGTAATGAGTTGCTAGATTTTAAAGATTTCCTGCACACTGTTCTGTCGGAGATGCTGGGTGAGCAAGTTGGAGTGACTACTGAAATTAATTTTTTTTGAGCCATGATAAAAACTCGGAACTGCTTAGTAAGGCCTTGTTGAGTCTAATGATGGCTGCCAAAAAAGCAATTACTGGAAAATGGAAATTAAAGTACTTTGCAGGATTTGAATTAGCTATGTAATGGTTGACTAATAACGACTGCATGTGTTAAAAAGTGATGTACAAATGTTTGCAGCTAGAGTTGCGTGGTTTGGAATATATAATGTCTGCAACAAAGATTGTGTTGCTATGGCTTGTCATTTATATAAAAATAACATGACTTGTGTCATACGTAATTTAATAAAGATGTTTCTTATTTAAAAAAGCAAGCAGTGATGGGGAAAGGGTCAACCAAGCTGATGAGGTGGCAGTTGTTTTGCAGGATTAGGCATTAAAGGAATTTCTATGGGCTACCAAAGGGAGGGTACATTCATTTATGTATCACAGTACTCTGCTATAGGAGGGGGGTAAGAAATCTCGTAAATAAGTAGACCCGTTTTAGTTGTGCTGGAACAAAAGGAGGAAGTTCAAGGAAGGATGGGTCTAAACCAAGGCCAATACATTCTATTAACTTGGGTAATAAAATCAACAGACCTGTGAAATGCAGTGAAAAATTTATGTAAAGGACAGAAAAACATCAAGTTGAATTTTAAGTGTTAACTTGTAGATCAACCCCCCTCCATCCCACCAGCTGATTGCTTCAATTGTTATCACTAATCTTCTGAGGCTTGCAGGCCCTGTCAGGCTTCTTATTGTAGGGGAGATCCTGCACACACAGACTTCCATCTATGGTTATGCTTCTGCTACAGTGATGGGCCATGCAAGGAGCTGTCATGCTGCAGACCTGTGAGGGATTTTGCTCAGCCCTAAGTACCACTCCCCTGTGCTAACATTGTCAAGCTGGGTAGATCATGGGGAGGAGCCTGAGCACTACTCCATAGAAGGGCTCATATGGCAGCCATGCTTGTTCTGTCCTCCAACCCTCCCAACCAAGCATCATCTCCCTGATCTCTGGCAGGGGACACAGCTCAAAACA
The DNA here is from genome assembly GCF_019279795.1 of Protopterus annectens. Taxonomy (NCBI): domain Eukaryota; kingdom Metazoa; phylum Chordata; order Ceratodontiformes; family Protopteridae; genus Protopterus; species Protopterus annectens. The sequence goes on along the minus strand of NC_056747.1, from coordinate 649,236,651 downwards.
GAAATACAGCTAGCATGGCTCATCCCACCAGGATATGCATGCCCATCCCCACTGCCAGCACCAACAGATATCCCAGCCTCTAATCAAATTCAAGGCACATAGGCTACAGTCAGGACTTCTCTACACCACTGATTTGGCTGCTTTAGAATTGTAGGTAAATGCATTACAACCAAATAAATTAAAAATAGATCCACCAGGGAATGTAAATGAAATGTAGAACCATGGGATTATCCTCTTAGAACTGCACGGTTGTAATGAAACAAGATCACAACCTAACATCCTAATAATGAGCGATTTCAACTACCCCACCATTAACTGGGAAAACTACTAGTGTACCAACTCTTGTGCTCAACGTTTTCTGGAATTCATAAATTCCAACGCCTTGATCAACTTGTCCACACCCCACCAGGGGTAGCAATATCCTAGACCTTGTCATTACCAACATGGACAACCAGTGTTGCACACCAGAGGTCTATTCCTCATTGGTCAGATCCGACCACAAGCAAATCACCCTAGACATCCACATCCCACCCCCAATTAGGGAAACCACCATAAAAAAATTTATCCAAAGCCAACTTCACGCTTCTAAATAAAATCCCAAGACTGGAGGAACTCCATGGTCAGCCTCATTAAGAAGCTGAGATCCCTCATAAAACCCTTCAAAACTAGTTACGAAACAAAATCGCTACCAATTGTAGAGACAACCACAAAGCATTCTATAGCTATGTCAAGAATCTCAATTACAACACTCAGATCTGCTCCACGTTACAGCACCATGGCACTAAATATACAGAACCAACCAATACTGCGAACATCCTGGCAGACAGGTTCAGTGCTAACTTTACCCTCTCTCATCCCCTAAAGGGCCCATCTCTATACTGGAAAAATGCAAAGTTCCTGCAATCACAGCTGCACAGGTTTAAAAAAAAAACAAACAACACACACTTCTCTCTCCAAAGCCGCCAACCGCCAAGAACACAGCATCCATGGGACCTGACAATATCACAGGCTGCAGGCTGCATTCTACATGAACTAGGAAACGAACTGGCACCCTGTTTAAGTACCATGTTCAACCATAGCCTCTCCTCAGGCTGTGCACCCACTGAATGGCGCACAGCAACAGTTATCCCACTCCATAAAGGGGGAGCCACTACGGACCCTTGGAATTACTGCCCCATTAGCCCGACGCACCTGGCCTGCAAGGCTATGGAACTTATAAACAATGACATTGGTAATCTCCAAACTCTCTGGACCCTACCCAGTTCGGGTTTGTAAAAGGCAGATCAGGTCTCCTAAACCTGATGAAGCGGTCACCAAAGCCGTAGATGAGGTTAAGGTGGTTCGCACAGCCTATCTAGATCTCGCCAAGGCTTTCGACACCATCCTCCACTCTGGAATTATAGATAAACTCACTAAACTAGGTATACAATCCCTGTGTCACAAGATGGGTTGCCAACTGGCTCACTGACAGAACCCATACTGGGAAAGTAGCAGACTAAATCCAACTTCAGACCAGTGACAAGTGGAGTACCACAGGGTTCAGTCCTAGATCCTCTCCTGTTTGGTATCTACTTCTCTGAAGCACAGGCTAACACAGAAGGTCTTTGGCTAACATTTGCAGATGACTGCAAAACTAGCAGCCATAATCAAAACCAACAATGTGGACATACTACAAAAGGGCCTCGCTGAGACAGATGCCTGGTGTCAAAGCCATGGCCTCAAGCTAAATGCCAAAAAGTGCACAGTCATCCCTTTTGGTAAAAACTCTGTACCCATGAACTACCACATAAGCAGTTGTTTACTTAACACCGAAGTGTGAGAAGAGAGACCTTGGGACACAGGTGGACAGTAGTCTCTCCTTTGATAATCACATCGCCACAGTAGTTAGGAAATCCTTCTACATGGCACACATCACAAAGGTTTCTCATCCAGGAAAAAAAAAAGGTCTTGTTCCCCTCTACTCATCACTCAGACGCATTAAAGGCGTACAACTCCCCTTTTATGTACCTCACAAGACATTTACAACTGGAAAGGCCACAGAAATACCTCACAGAGAGGATTACTGGCCTCAAACAGATGCTCTATGCAGACAGGCTAAAAAAACTCCAGCTTTACTCTGTCGCATATCAGCTACTCAGAGGCAATCTCTGCCTAACATACAAAACTATGTCAAACTCAGAGCTGTTGGACATGCTCCACTTAAAGAAATCCCAATCCCTCAGAGCTACATGCTCTAGGGACCCAAAACCTTGTCACCACAATAAACAGAACACGCTGGAGGGATAGATTCCTGTCCCAGAGACTTCTCATACTCTGGAACAAACTACCCATCTATACCAAACAAACAAAGCTCCTCATTAACACAAGAAAAATCTTGATGATTGGATGAGAGAGAGGAAATTCACCCCAGGGATGTGGCTCTGCTTGACAGAGGCACAGGAAAATAATTTTCTTGGGTGGCAAAAGCCAGGGTACCGTTTGGCTAGGTTTATATAGGGCCTATGGCCAATAGCCTAGTACCTACCTATGAACCTAAGAGAATGCACCACCCTTCACTTGGTTTGTGTGATTGGCGAGACACTTTTTGGTCTCATGAACTGCTAGTCTGTCAAACAGTATAAAGCAAGTGTTAGAAAAATGTGTAATAGTAATATGCATGCTTAGTGCATTCGAGGTTTAAAAGGGTCAATACATTTATTCTGTTCACACTGCATGAATATACACAGCTATTAGAAACTTAACAAGAAGCATTTCATTTCTGCTAAGGTCATGAAAACAACAAGAGACATTTCATTTCTGCTAATGTCATGAAACTCATTTCTGCCTATGCTATGAGAAAGTATGCAGCTGCTAGCAGCTTTGATAAAGAAAACAATAGATGCTTGAAAGTATAAACCATAGTCAGCATTACTTGTACCAAAGCTAGAAATGTACCTTGAATCTAGACAAAATTCATAGTCAGCATTACTTGTACCAAAGCTAGAAATGTACCTTGAATCTAGACAAAATGTAACACATGTATTAGAACAGTACAACTGAAGAATTGAAAAGTTACAATGGACTAAAATAAGCCCAAGGCCAGGTTGTTTTTCTCAAAATGTTTTGCAAAACAGCAGATAATCTAACTTAAGTCAGCAATAAGGCTAGTAACATTTTCTGTAGAACATACAGAAAGTTGTGTCCAACTACGTCAGCAATAGAATAGTAACATTTTCTGTGTGACAGCAAGAGAACTGTATAAGAACATACTAAATCACCAGTAATTCAGACAAACCTTGTGCCTACATGCTTTGTCTCCTTACTGCAAGTAATAAAGGGTGCCTTGCTTGAACCTAACGTGAATTGGTCTTTGGTCCTTCGGACCGGAACCCTCTCTTCACCTCTGATCAGACGGCCAGGTGGTTGAAACCGTACGGGGAAGAAACCAAATCTGTTCTTCTTATACGGAAAGTCCTCCGACTGAATTGTCGTTCAAAAGAGGCCAGCCACTTTCTGATCTGTGACTGAAGGAATTGGTGATCAATCACGTGGGCTTAGGTAAGGTGAATCTACTTTTTTTCTGTTTTCTGTTTTAGATCAGGGACTAGGTGTGTATTGTTTTTGTCAGACTGTATTTTTCTTACAAGTCAGGGACAAAAAAGACTACGGTCTTGTCATAGATCAGGAGAAACAGAATAAGTAGGCAGTCATTCTGAAGAGACTAACAAAATCCGTGGTACCACGTTAAAAATTGAGAAGTTACGCAACGATCAAAGGGTAGAACAAAATGGGTAATAGTTGCACAAAGACACCCCAAAATCCACTTAACAGAAGACGCAAAATATATGCAGTCGCAGCGCGCCGACAATATTAAATATTATTCAAAATGGGTTAATGAAGAATTCGATGGAAAATTAGAAAAATCCTCACTTCTCAAACAGCTCAAAACAGAATCCAAAGGGCAGGTAAAAAAGCAACGTCAATTAGGAATTCCTCAGGCACACAGGTGGCTTGAGGAAGTAAACCGTAGGGAACAAAAGAACAATAATTCAAAAGCAATGTTTTTAGACAAGGAGAACAACTTATTAATAGCATCAACACCTCCGCCCCCCTTACCAGAATATGAAGCAAGTGAACAGGTTAGTCCACCCCCACGATATCCTGTAGTCATAGGTTCATACTAGGCTATCTGCCCTTGGGCAATTATAAGCCTAGCCCGTATAGCTTACGCCACCCCTTGATTTGAGTACACTGTGCCCTTTTTAAGGTTTAGTTTACTGTGCCTCTGTCTAATAGTGACACGGGAGTAATCCCTGGGACAAACCTACGATCCCCCATCCACTTAGAGATTCTTCTTGAAGAGATTCAGTGAGGTGCTCTGCCTCACATGAACTGGAATTCTATTCCAGAGCGAAGGGAGCCTCTGGGTTATGAACCTGTCCCTCCAGCAAGTTCTATTTATTTCTGTGCTGAGGTTCAAGTCCCTCGAGCGTGTGGCTCTAAGGGATTTAGATTTACTGAGGTGGAGCATGTCCATTAATTCTGGATTTGACATAGCTTTGTATGTCAGACATAGATCGCCTCAAAGTAGGCGGTATGCAACTGAGTAGAGCTGGAGTTTTTTTTTACCAAGCAGCATATGGCATCTGTTTGAGACCCTTGATCCTCTTGGTGAGATACTTTTGGGGTCTTTCTAATTGCTGCAGGTGTCGGGTAAGGTACATCCCAAAAGGGGCATTGTATTCTATGATGGGCCTGATGAGGGATGAATAAAGGGGCACGATTACCTCTCTATCGAGATGTGAAACCCTTCGTGATGAGGTGGGCTATGTAGAAGGTCTTTCTAACCACTTTGGCAATGTGGTTTTCAAAGGACAGATTGCTATGGAGAGTTGATTATGGCGCCCAGTTTGCAGTCGTCTGCGAACTTGGTGAGCCATAGTCCTCCCACGTTTGCCTGTACCTCGGAAAAGTATATACCGAACAAGAGTGGTCCCAGGACAGAACCCTGTGGGAAGCCACTTGACCAGTTTCGAGTCTGACATGGCTCCAGCAACTCTCACTCTGTGGGTTCTGTCTGAGCCAGTTTGCGACCCATCTTGTGACATAGGGGTTTATATTTAAGCTGGATAGCTTATCTATGATGCCCGAGTGGGGTATTTTGTCAAATGCCTTTGCAAGGTCCAGATAGGCTGTGTGGACTACCTTCCCTTCATCTATGGCTTTGGTGACTGTTTCAAAGAAGTCAACCAGGTTCAAAAGGCAGGATCTGCCCTTGACAAAGCCGAACTGGGTAGGATCTAGTGTCTGTAGGTCCCCAATGTCTTTGTTTATGAGCTCCATGATGATCCTCTCCATAGCCTTGCAGACTAAGCTAGTCAGGCTTATGGGGCGATAGTTTCCAGGGTCCGTAGAGGCTCCACCTTTGTGGAGTGGGACCACTGTTGCTGTACGCCATTCTGTGGGCACATATACTGTAGTGAGGCTGAGATTGTATAGCTGTTTTATTTGAGGGATTAGTTCCTCTTGTAGTTCATGAAGGACGCAACCTGGGACGCCATCTGGTCCCATGGAAGCAGTGTTTTTTGCTTTGGAGAGGGCAGCCTTCACCTGAGCATCTGTGATGTTTGGGAGGCAGCCCTCTGCCGGGATAGATACTTGCTCTTTTGGGGGGGAGGCGGTGGAGAAGTTTGCACTGAACCGGTCTGCCAGGATATTGGCGATGTCTGTGGGTTCAGTGTATTTTTTGTCGTTTAGAATCAACTCAACACAAGTCTGGGAGTTGCATCCCAGGTTTCTAACATAACTGAAAAAAGCCTTATGATTGTCTTTGGTGTCCTGTGCAATTTTTCTCTCGAAGGGATCGCAATTTTTTGCTAGTACTGATCAGAGATGCCTTCCCTATTAGGGATTTTGCTCTATCATGTTGTAGCTTCCTCCTTCTGTTGTACAGTTTATGGCAGGGGTCCACCAGACTGGACGCCTGCCTTTGGATGACTGGGTCTTGGTTTTGTTTGGGATAGCATGGTCCATGCATTCCTGGAGATGTCCGTAGAATGCATTTATATAGGATTCTGCAGTTTGGGCTGTAGTTTCCACTGGCCCTGGGGCCTTGAAGGATTCCACTTCGGTTTTGAGAAGTGAGAAGTTCACTTTTGAGAAGTTTTTCACTGTGGTTTTCTGGGCTGGGGGTGGGGTTGGGATGTGGACATCCAGTGAAATTAATTTATGGTCTGATCTTACCAATGAGGGATATACTTCTGGTGTGGAGCATAGAGTCCCCATGTTGGTAATGATCAGGTCTCGTATGTTGTCCCCTCTTGTGGGAGTGGTGACTAGTTGTTCCATAGCATTTGAGTTTTTAATTTCCAGGAATCTTTGGGCTAAGGTGCTGGGGCTTGAGTAGTGCTCTCAGTCAATGTTTGGGTAGTTTAAGTCGCCCAATATAATGGTGTTCGGAGAGATCTTAATGTTCTCCAATGTTTTCAGGAAAGCCGAATGGGATTCCCGACTGAGAGGGTGGTCTGTAGGATGCTATAAACTGAAAAGCAGTCTTGCCCACTGTTAGTTGCACATGGATGGTCTCCGATACTTCGTGCAATGCCACTAACCTGGAGGTGTGGATATCCTTGATAAATATGGAAACTCCCCCTCCTTTTGTGGTTCGGTCCGGGTTTTGAGGCCGAAAAGCATGATACAAGGTATAGCCTGGTAGTGCTGGGGTGCTCTCTGGAGCCTTGAACCAGGTTTCTGTCACTGCACAGATATCGATGTTCTCCATACCGAGGAGAGCTTCGAGTGCGTGCATCTTGAGGTTAAGACTTCTGGCGTTTAGCAGCATTACCCTTAGTATCTTGTTCCTTGTGCTGTCTATGGGGGTGGGTTTGACTTTTGAGCCTTGCCTAAAAAAGGCACTATGGGGGTGGCAAGAGCCTTTGCCAATATCCGAACGCCCAGTGGTGACAGGTGCAAGCCGTCCCTAGCGAAGCAACGTGGCTTACCGAGCATGTCATCCCAGGCTGACAGACACTGGATCCCCTTTGAATGACACCAAAATTTTAGCCAATTGTTAAAGTCTATCATTTTGTCTTTGTACTGTGGCATCATTCTAGGTGAGGGTAAGATGCTGCTCAAGGTCAGGGTCATACCAGCCTGGGCTACATGATTAGAGAGCTCCTCTGTGTCTCTTTTCATGTAGTCCAGGGAGGTACGTCTCAGGACATTCACACCAGCCCAGCGAGGTACGTCTCAGGTCATTCACACCAGCATGTACAATGACTGAGTCATATTTGTATTTGATTTGGAGTGACCTGAGTGCTTGCGTTATGTGTCGGATCCTAGCACCCGACAGGCAGCTCACCGTGACCTTCTCTTTATTCAGCCTGGTGAGCGGGAGGTCAGTGTGTCTGACAACAGAGTCACCTATAACAAGAGTATCAGGTGTGTTATTCAGCCTTAAGGGCTGTGGCTGCTTGGCACACTGACTTTGTGGGTTGTGTTGTGTGTGTTTTGTTTTGAGGTAGCGTTTGCTTGGATGTCTGCTTTGGAGGTCTCTGTTGCTTAGGTAGATTTTTATTTAGAGCCTCCGAGTATGTTTTTGTGTATTTATGTGTTTGGTTGGCTGATGTGGTGGGACTATGTGATACTGGAATTGTGCTGTGTGAGGTTACCTTCTCCTCCTGACTGGTTACACCAGTTTTGAGATGAGAGCTCAGCCTCCAGTTTGGCTAAATAGTTGCATCTCTCACATATATTTGAACCTGTTTGGAGGAGAGGGTTGTCCGTGTACATGAGACAGTTGTAACATTGCCTCAAAATTCCCAGATTCACCAGCTGGACTGGAGAGGAAACCATTGACTGACCTTTGGACATGCTAGAGTAACAGGGAAACTGAATTTAAGACGGACCAATAGAGGACAGGGTAATCGTAGAGAGTATGAGAGTAAGTAGTGCTTATGGTTTAATAGTGCTAACTTGTAGGATTACTTAATTGGACCAGTGAAGGGCCTTAGAATGAGAATATGGTGAGGAAGTCACTGAAGATAGAGATATTATGAAACTAAAATTAGAGATCCCATCGGGACCAGGTCCCGAACAAAGGCAGGTAACTCAGATGAAGGCATCGAGTTATGGCAAATGGTTAAGAATTCACGATCTATAAGTGAAGAAGAAATATGCCCACTTATAGAAGTACCCAATCCTCAGGCAGGCCAAGACAATCAGGACCCAACTATTTTAGTGTATAGACCTTGGACTCCGGAAGACATCCGGAAAGCCACTGAGGGAATTCCCCATCCAAAGGTTAATTTTAGAAAATTATCAGAAGATTTTTTACAAAGAATGAGGCTGAGTTATAACCTAAATGGAGAAGAAAAAGAAAATGTAGTTAGACAGATTGTAGGGCCAGACTGGTATACGATTAGTGGAAACTGGAATCCCTGTGACGCTGCACAAAGACCCCTCCCACATAGCAGCACAGAATTAGAGTAAAAAGACTTACAGACCACATCTCTGAAAAATGCGAACCTAAGGTAGACCGGACTTGCATTAATCAATGCATCCAACAAGAAGGTGAAACAATTGACCAGTACTACGCCAGATTGTTAGAGTGTTTTAATAACCACTGTGGAATGCAGGTTCCAGCAGTTAAAGAATGCATTTTTAAAGGGCAGTATTGCACCTATAAGCAGTTTTATTACAAAACATATGGTAGACCATCGTACAAGCAGGTTACAATCATTACTTGAATATGCTAGGCATGCCAAAAGGCATTTTAATAGCAAAAAGAAAAAGATAGCAAGTATTTTCTGTAGAAGATGGAGCAGAAGTATGTAGTAAAGTCTGGGAAAAGGGGCAAGAAAAATGCACAGGGAAACAATCTGATCAACGATCAGAGGACTTTGAAGGGCGAAAGAAAAGGGGAGAATGTTTTAAATGCGGTAAAAAGGGACATTTGGCAAGGGATTGCAAGAAAAACAAGAAGGCAACAACGGAAGACAAGGAGGGTGAGGACTGACTATTATGGTAGACAGGAATCACTAGAAGGGGCTAGTGAAGAAAGGACAAATGAGAATGTGATAGAGGGAGTAGAGGAAATGCAGGAAGTTAGTGACAATGAAGAGAATGAAATATTAGACCTAGCTCTACTGAGCTTGGAGCTTTATTTAGCAGACACAAAACCAGAAGTTACACTCTTGGTAGAAGGGAGGGAAGTCAAATTCTTGTGTGACTCACGGGCATCACGAACCCTGATACATCCCTCCAAACTGCCAGAAAACAGTCTCGCCTGATTACATACTGGTCAAAGCAGCTAATGGACAGCTGTATTGGGAGCCTCTCTCCCGTAACATTGCAATAACTGATCCAGTTTCAGGATAGACACAGAAAAGCAAAATTGTTTCTGCAAAATGCCCAGTGAACCTCTTGGGCAGAGACCTCCTGCAGCTATTTGGTATAGCAGTAGTCCCAACCATACAGGGTATGGAAGCACAGCGACAAACTGATACCTTTGCAGTGCAACCGGAGGGTGAAATGTTTTATTGGTACAGCCAGGACTTGGTTACGACTGGTCCAGGGACTGTGACCAAAATGTTACTGTAGTCATCAGCAAGTTCCCCTCCCTTGAATGTAGTCATCAGCAAGTTCCCCTCCCTTGACAATGATAAGCAACACCTGCTGCACTGTACCCTGTATTATTATAACACACCAGGACCTGATAAGGAATATGAGCAAGAATTATTTAAGAATCATGCAAACAGATTGGTATTGCGTAACCTGTACTGGGACACAGAAGGGAACAGTGTAGCCAGCTGTTCATTGCCCCAGGAGTTCTTTGCACTTTATAAATCTAATAGATTACCACATGTTAGCTTAACCATACAGAATGGGCAGACCTAGGAGAAAAAGTCACGAGATGGGAGAAAGACAGAACTAGAACTGTCAGAACAGGGAATACAAATACAGAAGTTGAATTGGATAACTCAGACCAACCCAGCTGTGCACTTGCAGTCTAGCGAGGGCAGTTGATTGACACTCCTGTTAGAGGAGGAAGAAAATGCCTTCTGAAATATACCAGAGACCCTCTGGTCAACAGGGAAATCAGATGTAGGACTCATTCGTACAGCGGGACCAGTTACTATCACGCCAAAGTCAGCATTCAGACCACAAAAAAGACAGTATCCCTTAAGAAAAGATGCAGAGGCAGGGATAAAGCCTATTATAGCAGCCTTACTTAAAGGAGGGATACTAGTAGAATCTCCCGATTCACCATGTAACACACCCTTATTTCCAGTTAAAATGGCCAATGGAGAATGGCATATGGTCCAAGATTTACAAGCTGTAAATGATGCAGTAATACCAAGAGCACCTACGGTGCCAGACCCACAGACACACTGTTGAATTATCTAAAACCTCAAAAGTATTCTGTGGTAGACATCAGCAATGCGCTCTTTTCGATACAAATACACCCTGACCACCAGTATTGGTTTGCATTCACATTTCAGGGGAAAAGGTATACATATATGTGACTACCACAGGGATATTGTGAAAGTCCAACAATATTCTCACAAGAAATGGCAAGTAACTTGGCGGGATTCACCCCACCAAGAGGCAGTCAGATTTTACTTTATGTTGATGACATCTTGCTAGCAGCCCCCACCCAGCAGGAATGTAGAGAAGATACCATAGCACTTCTACGATTTTTAGCCGCTGAAGGACACAAGGTAAATAAAAGTAAACTGCAGCTTTGGAAAAAACAAGTCAAATACCTGGGATATGTAATATCCAAGGAAGGTAGAACAGATGAAGACAGAAAAAATAGCAATTTTGCAAGCACCAAAACCCACTACCAAGAAGGAAATGATGTCCTTCCTGGGTACAACCAATTTTTGCCGGAGCTGGATTCCAAACTATGCCTTGGAATCTGCACCTCTGACTGACCTTATATATAAAAAGCCTATAGCAGCGCAGGATTTGTTACAATGGACACCAGAAGCAGAATCTGCTTTCTGCAAACTAAAGCAGTTAACGTCCTCATTAGTTCTGGGATTGCCAAACTACCATAAACGTTTTTTCAAACTGTAGATTGTAAGCAGGGTTACAGGACGTCAGTACTAACACAACAGCATGGGGATAAGCAACGCCCCATTGCTTACTATTCATCACAACTAGACCCAGTGGCACGATCCTTACCCCGGTGTACAAGCAGTAGTTGCAGCTGCAATGGCAGTACAGGCTTCAGCCTCAGTAGTTTTGTTCCACCCTCTCACTTTGAGAGTACCTCATGCAGTCGCGATTATTTTACTACAAGAAAAGGTAGCATACCTTTCCCCTGCTAGGCATCTTTCCTGTATGACTATATTGTTAAGCCAACCTCATATGACAATTGAACGCTGCACGACTTTAAACCCTTCTACTCTGCTCCCGACCCCTGCAGAAGGCACACCACACTGCTGCCTGCAGGTAATGGAGCAAAAGACACTACCTAGAAAAGATCTCACGGATGTCCCCTTGGATGATGCAGAGGTGACATACTACATGGATGGCTCGTGCAGAAGGGGTCCTGCAGGACAGAACCTAGTAGGATATGCAGTAGTTTCTGATACTGGGATTATAGAAGCAAATCCTTTACAAAGCAACTTATTTGCACAGGCAGCAGAATTGATTGCCCTGACACTGGCATGTACCTTAGCAAAGGGTAAAGGTGTAAACATTTTTACTGATAGCCAGTACGCTTTTTCTACTGTACATGTTTTTGCACAAGAGTGGAAAAACCGGGGAATAACATCTACTGGCAAACATATAAATCATGCACAGTTTTAGATCTTTTAGAATCTATACAGTTACCTCAGAAAGTAGCCATTTGTAAATGCACAGCTCACACCAAGCAACAAGATAAGATTTCAAAAGGTAATGTGAGAGCTGATACAGCTGCAAAACAAGCAGCCACAGAAGTATTTCTTTTAAATGAGGAATTACAACCCTCTGAGATTTGAGATTTAGATATGTTAAAAACAATGCAGGCACTCACTACGTGAGCTGAAAAACGATGGATAAAACGAGGCGCAATCCTCGAATAGGGGCCGTACATCACTAGAGAAGGAAAACCGATATATCTTCTAATTTGTTTCGATATGCAGCTTTGTTGAGCCATGGGCAGTGCCATGTCTCAACAGGGGGGATGGTACACAGGTGTTAACGTATGGATTTACAAAGTACTCTAAAAAAATTTGTTTGATGTGTCAAATTTCTAACAAACATGCACAGGGGGCGATAAAGCCCAAGCAAGGGAGTTTCCCTACACCACCATATCTGTTTCATACTATCTGTATGGATTTCATAGAATTGAACAAATGTGAAAATAAGAAGTATTGTCTTGTCATTGTAGATATGTTTTCCAGATGGGTGGGAAGCCTTTCCAACCAAAAATCCAGATGCAGCTACGGTGGCAAAGGTACTTGTCAAAGAAATCATTCCTAGGTTTGGTATTCCGGAAAGGATCTACAGTGACAATGGTACACACATTGTAAATCAAACCATACAGCAGTTGAGTAAGCATTTTGGTATTTCTTTAAAAAAAAAATCATTGTGCATACCATCCACAATCTGCAGGGCTAGCTGAAAGGCATAATGGTATACTAAAAAACAAATTGAGAAAATTAATAGCTGAGACAGGAAAAACTGGTTATACTGTTTGCCCCTGGCACTGTTGAGCATGAGAACAGTCCCCACAGCAAAAGGATAGACTCCTTTTGAAAATTATTTGGAAGGGCTTATTATACACCCCAGTGGAAACTTCTCATATATCAGACCAGGAAGCTGATTTCACACTAGCTGAATATATGAAAAAGTTGAGTTCTAAACATCTGTTGCAGTCAAATTCTGTTTCAGATAGAACACAAACTGACATCAGAAGTGGCAGTGGCAGTGACGCCCGGAAATTGGGTGTGGATAAACACATCAAGAGGAAGAATTAGTCACCACCAAGTTGGGAAGGTCCCTACCAGGTGCTTCCTTCAACACCCACTACAGTCAAGATAGCAGAACGAGCTTCGTGGATGCACCTGACGCACTGCAAGCTGGTTAAGAACTTTGAGTTGGACAAAAATCTTACCTCTCCATCGGGGCCCTCAGCACAAAGTCTGGCTACAAAGGGGGGGGGGGTCAGATCAATAGGACTGATCCGTCTCAACCCCAGTGAAGAAACCATCTGTGCTGAAGGTCCTATTAGGGCAGAGAGTAAGAGCACAACCAAATACACCTACTTGGAAGAGTCAGAGAAAACAGAAATGCAGAACAACCGTTTCCTCAAAAGTACTGCATAATCATCCTGTTGACTGTACTAGTGACAATCTTTTTGTTGTAGCCATTCCTTTTCCCAGCCACACAAATTGAACTAAACAAGCGTGCAGAGTGGCACCCGAACCTTAACACTTACCAAGCAATCAAATGTGTATGCTGAGACCTTCAATGTTTCAAATTGCTGGATTTGCACAGCTTTGCCAACAGCATATGGGGGGGGGGGGGTTACTGTTAACTTCAGTTCCCCTAGGAGCCAACAAGACCTAGGAAAACTTAATTTATGATACATCAGATGTCACATCACAAGATAAAGTAGCATTGCACTTGTCTGTTCGACAGAAGGGAACTGTGTGTTTTTACAAGAAAAATACAGTTCAGGTGGGTTGGAGCAATTGCAATGTGACTGTTCCCTATAGATGCTACACTAAACCTGATAACACCAGATCCTATTGCAACACAAGCTACAATACATTTTTTGGACTGATGCATAGGACAACTGAAGTAGTAAAACATAATGCTGATCTCTATAGGCAACTGTCTAATAGGCAAAAAAATGTTTCGTGCAGAGCTAGGGCATAGTAAAGTTACTACCAAAGTAGAAGATTGTTACTTTGTATGTGGTAGGAAAGCATATAAATGATTACCTGAGAATTGGTCCAGCAGTTGTTTTTTGGGGTACCTGGTTCCGGCCATATACGACACACAGCAGTTTTACCTCAAGGGAAAATTCGGAATGTTCGAGAAATCAAGAAGCCTGTCAATCCAGTGGGGCAAATCAATGTGCGCTGGAAAAACCATCATGCTGTGGGCCTAAGGAAAAATGGACTGTCACATAAGGACTTGAGTGATACTGTTATCTCGTGGGCAGGTATACTTCCAGCATATGGAGCAACTAAATCAATCTGGCAACTAAGAAACTTGTCTAAGCTTCTCGAAATAATGAGCAATGCAACCTTTTCTGCCCTAGAATTGGTGACTGATGAACTGACTGCCATGAGAACAGTGGTGCTTCAAAATCGCATGGCTCTTGACTTCACCCTAGCGGCGAGAGGAGGTGCGTGTGCTTTAAACCAGGAGGAGTGCTGTTCGTATATTCCTGACCACAAGCACGAGACAGACAACCATCTTGAGGTAATTCAGCAGGTGTCAGCCATGACCAAACCAGGACAAAATCCATTGACGGACTTTTTCCAGAAATTGTTTGGGGGTGGGGCAGTATCCTGATGAACATTCTGATTGCCATCTGTGTAGGAATAATCCTACTGGTGGTATGTGTGCGCTGCTGCATCCCCTGCATAAAAAGACTGATTAAAGACTTTACAGATATTTCAGTTTCAGAAACCTTATACCAAGGTGCTGAACTTGAAGAATTGCTAAAAAACTGAAAATGCTTTCATAAGTTTAAACTGAACGACTCTCTTAACTGCAAATCCTGAGTAGGAAGAGGTTAGGGGAAGAAAACAACTGTTTATGCTCATCTTGAAAGTAGAATAAAAGTATTAAAAGGGGGGAAATGTTAGAAAAATGTGTAATAGTAATATGCATGCTTAGGGCATTCGAGGTTTAAAAGGGTTAATAAATTTATTCTGTTCACACTGCATAAATCTGCACAGCTATTAGAAGCTTAAGAGGCATTTCATTTCTGCTCATGTCATGAAACTTAAAGATATTCATTTCTGCCTATGCTATGAGAAAGCATGCAGCTGCTAGAAGCTTTGATAAAGAAAACAATAGATGCTTGAAAGTATAAACCATAGTCAGCATTACTTGTACCAAAGCTAGAAATGTACCTTGAATCTAGACAAAACGTAACATGTATTAGAGCAGTACAATTAAAGAATTGAAAAGTTAAGTCTAAAATAAGCCCAAGGCCAGGTTGTTTTTCTCAAAATGTTTTGCAAAACAGATAATCCAACTTAGTCAGCAATAAGGCTAGTAACATTTTCTGTTGAACATACAGAAAGCTGTGTCTAACTACGACAGCAATAGATTAGTAACATTTTCTGTGCGACAGCAAGAGAACTGTATAAGAACAACATACTAATCACCAGTAATTCAGACAAACCTTGTGCCTACACGCTTTGCCTCCTTGCTGCAAGTAATAAAGGGTGCCTTGCTTGAACCCAACGTGAAATGGTCTTTAAGTTTTTTCCTTCGACAGCAAGTAAACTGGGCACTCGCGTATTATCGCAACCAAGTTCCAAGCAACTCGATAATGCACAAGTACAGATAGCTGCCAAGTGTATACGAAAAATATTTACAATTCGTCTTTAAGCATTTGTCCCCCATTACTTTTGGCTTTGTCCACACTTCTTGTCTGAGGTTGAGAGGTCTGGCCCCTAATCAGGGGCCTTTGACCTTCATTGAGGTTTGTTCCATTTTACATAGGAGATTTGACTAACTACAAGTATCATTTCAGTTGTAATTACTAATACATCACTGAATACAAACAGCGGATTCTTATCTTCAAATAATGAAAGTTTCTACAAACTTGTAGACCGTACATATAGCATAGTTATGAGTTTGAAATAACGTAAACACTGGCTTATTCTCTTGAGCAATACAGGCAAGGCATTCTTAGTGTTGTTTAAAACCTGTCAATAGTTCCATTGCTTTTTATTTCATGCACTCCCACAGTCTATGTATTTCAGCCCCCCCGTTTCTAAACGTAAAAAAAATCATAGCGCTGGCCTTTAAAAATCATAGCAGAGTTCCCAAGAGAGGAACACTTTCTTATCTGCTTAGAACAGAAAGCCTGGCCATGCTTACCCCATACATTTCTTGATAAAAGATTTGTAGGAGATTTAACTCATGTAAGAATGTGTACACCCTTAAATGTATATTTAGGTGGAAAATGAGAGAAAATAAGTAAATCTAGAAGAAGCACTGGAAATTCTACAGTAAAAAAATAAATAAAAACTGGTACTTGCATATTACAGTGTCATTTGGAACCTAGCATCTTCTACCGTACAGTACTTGTTCAATGAGGTTCACACAACTACAAAACTTCTAATAACTGACCCTGATGCAAAGCATTAGCTTCACACTTATTCGTCAGAAAACGCACACCAATGCTGCAAAACCCATTTTTATTAGTCATATACATGTATATATACACACAAAACATATTACACACACTTGCACAAATACATATCCTTTTAAAAGTGGAAAATAACTTAGCTGCAATATGGCAGTGGGAGTTGAGGATGACAGCTGCTCCCCTTCCTTTATGTACTTTCATATTTAAATATTTTTATGTTCTGGATTTCAATTATTATAAGGTGTGTGTGTGGGGGGGGGGGGGGGGCAACACTCATAACATTTACTTCCGAGGACCTGTGACAGCTGCTTTGTTTTACTGCAAAATGCAGGCTTAAAAGCTGAATGTGGGATTTGCACTCTAGCTGCCCACTCTACTGCTGTCATAAGGAATCCAATACCAATGATATACCCAAAACTCATCTACGTGAAGCAGCAGCTGCCTAGGTGCCTTTACATACTATGAAAAAAGCCAAGTGAAATGTGGATTTTTTTTTTTTTTTTTTTTTTTTTTTTACTGGCAAGGCAATATTTTTGCTGTTGGTGCAACAAGTGCAAATTATCAGAGTTTCAGATCTGCAGCAAGCGAGATTTGAGTACCACTGCCCAGCATCTGTGAACACACCTTTCAGTTAAAGTGTGCATTTGTGGCACAGATCAGGAGAGTGTGGTTTCCTACTGTGCACACAGGGTGACAGCTTTTAATAAAATAAAACCACAACAAAACTTTGTCAGACTTCTACTGTATCCGAATGCTCATAGTTGTCATGCAAGGTCGCCTGGTTGGGGGGAGGCATGTCTTTGCCTGGTTTTCCACCTGATGAAGTGCTAACAAGTGACCTACACAACCGAAGTCTACTAAATTTCAAACCTGCAACTCAAACTCAACACAAAATCAGACATTTGGCTACAGTATTCATGATTCAGATGATCTAATGCACATTGCAGAAATCCTTATTCCCACTTTTTAAAAGACAAATCACAAATGGGTAGCATGCGTGGTAACCCATCCCTGAAGTGATAGCTTCAGACTGCTGGAAATAAAACGCTCTTGTAAGAAACTGCCCATGAGGGTAAAGGAAGTGGACCCAACAGAATGGCATTCTAAGACCCATCTATTCAGATTTGTGTGTACAAGCACACACAAAACAATAAAAGCATAGTTATTGCTTGGTCAGGAAACATACTACCTATAATCAAAATACACACGGACAAATACAAGAACAAAACATTAATACTAAACCATGTACTATCTCAACCCATTCTAAAAAAAAATAAATAAATAAAACCCTCACGGTGACCCACTACTGAAGCAATATAACCCGACACCAATCACCCCCCCCCCCCCGGATTACACTGCATTTCAACACTACTTTTACCAAGCTCAACAGCAACCCTTACACATAAAAAGATCTCAGAAGCAAAGCTTCTTCTTTTGGCCTTTTCCCGGTTAGGGGTCGCCATAGTGGATCACCTGTCCGCTCAGGATTGGCAGTGGAGTTTTTATGATGACGAGTTGAAATGCATGGAAAAAAAAAACAGAACTACTCAAATTACAGAACAAGTCTATTAACAGTCAAAACTTCTGTACATTAAGAGATGTTACAGAACACTTCAATCACTATCAAATACCATAATGGTTTAGTATTTTTTGTGATCTAAAATAATTCAAAAAAATACACTTCATACGTCAACTAAATATACAGGACAACTATCATCCTAAAAAGAAAAATAATTTGCCTGGTTCCTTCCTCAGACATCAATGAATAACTAAAAAGAAACACCACTTTAGCACCTGGCAACCTTCCAACTAACAGCAGACTCAGTTGCTCACCAGTTACAAACTGAACCAAGACAATCTTACATTATTTCTGTAAACTGGGTTAATTATATCGTACCAATACACAACAGTGAACTCTCACAAGAGTTCTCAATCTGCAAGGCAATGGCTTACTTTATCTTCACTCTTCATATTTTGAACAGGCATTCCCAAGTAAAAGGAGACTAAAACAAGAAATACCAGGACACCAAATAAACCAGTTCAACTCTCCACCTTCCACAACCTCTCTCTGCAGTTTGACTCCTACTTCAGAGGAGCTCACCATAAAGTGTCACAAATCATTGGAGTTGGAGTAGGAGTAGGAACCCCCCCCCCCAACTAAAAATACTACAGTGAACTCAAATACTTAAAAAAAAAAAAAGTTTCCCAAACCACTTCACTTGCAATTTTAGAGACTGAAGGTGGTCATACACCAGCCAATTCAAACAGGCTCTCATTATACCCACCACAAAGTCTTCTACTCAGTCTGCCCACCCACTAAGATTTTTTTTTCAAAGCACACGACCTCGGCAAATAAGCTTTCATTGTAGGTAGACAGTATAGCTTTAGAGGGAGTCATAACATCTTAAAAGCGACTTATACTATCACACACAATTGTTTCAGCTATAGAAAATGTATGGATAACAGGGTCAGTTTTCATTAATGTATGCAGAGCCTTTGAAAGAGTAGAAGGAGGGTGGCCTAATGGTTAAGGTGTTTGCCTTACAAACACAAGGTACAGGGTTTGAGTCTCACAAGGAATAAATGGCTAGGCTTAAAATGGTTCACAAGGGCAGTTAGCCTAGTACTAACCTATGAACCTATGAACCACTCCATTCTACTTCACAAAGTGTGCGCTCCAGTTTTTGGAGGTACTGGTATACTCTACTTTAAGAGATTACCAAACAGAACCTTTACAACCCAAGCTGGAGATCTGCAGATTGACTATGGTTCCTTCTTTGCTTGTTTCTCAATGGTCCATTCTCAAGACCAGCTTATTCCCTCCCTTTATCAGCATAATTTCTTATTTTATCTCCTCAGGTTAAGCAACACCTTTCTATGATAACAGATATCACCATCCTCCTCAGTCAAATTTGCCATTCAAAACGACTTCACATCAAAAGAAAAAACCCACACCCAATGTCAAAAAAGCTTCCACAATACTCTTTGGTCCCCAACAGAAGCATAAAAACTGCTACCACACCCACTGATCACCACTATGAGCGACGCCCCAATAAGTATGGTCCAACAGTATATAAAGTACCTGGATTCAATACCTCAGGATCCACAGACAAAAGTGGAAGCAAATGATACTAAACTGCAATGTGTCTACCCCACTGCAAACTAGAAAGGAAAAAAACGGTACAGAGTATTATCACAACCAGACTGCGATTCTCTTGCAACCAGGTTCCAAATCTGTGATAATTCTTGACATTATGGACAAACAAGTTGGTATGTTGGTATCCTTAATGTTATGAATTTTGACATGCATGCCATTTTGTACAGTCCTGGAAATCTTTACACGACCCCAGCGATGTTAGGAAAACGTAGTGGCTTGTTCTGGTAGTTGGTTGTGAAAGAACAGAAATGCACTCTGTCAGCTTTCTTTTTTGATCCTGCACATACTGTGTTGGCCCCCAGGAGTGTTATCAGTGAGATGTGTTTGATAAAATGTAGAGTCTGTAGACGTTGCCTTTTCTCCCTTTTCGGCTGGCAAGGGAACAGTCAGATTGGCACTTGCTTTTCCCCCTTTTGGGTTGGCACGGGAACTGTCAACCTTGAAAACAGTTCTGGGGAAGGGAATATGCCGCAAGCGCGTCTCATTGCATTCAGCCAGAAAATGTCATTGCTTGAAAGGAGAATGTTCTTTGGTGTCACGGTGCGTATTTTGGGTAAAACAGAAAAACAGTAGTATTTGCAAAACTGTTCACATATAGTGAGGCTTGGCTGCAATTGTGATTCAGAGTGGTTAAGTTTTACATACTTTTGCGGTGTTCTGTGTGCGCAGGGATTTTAAAAAGAAAGCCGTAGCTGAATGATGTGAAGGTGGAAGAGGAATTTGGGGCTTAACAGTGCTGTTGGGGGATTCCCCGATGTCACAGAAAGCTAGTCAGAGGCGATCTCTGCTTAACATACAAGGCCATGTCAAACCCAGAGCTGTTGGACATGCTACACTTAAAGAAATCCCAATCCCTCAGAGCCACACGCTCCAGGGATCTAAACCCTGTCATCAAAATAAATAAAACATGCTGGAGGGATAGGTTCCTGACCCAGAGACTCCCCAGACTCTGAAATAGACTGCCCATACATGTCAGAGTGCCTCTTTGGCCCTCTTCAAAAGGAACCTTGACGATTGGATGGGAGAAAGGAAATTCACCCCAGGGATCACATCAGTCGCCCTGCTAGACAGGGGTCCAGGGAAGTAAATAGTGCGAGAAGAAATAGCCAGGGAATTGTTATGGCTAGGCTTGTATAGGCCCTAGGGCTGATAGCGTAGTACCAACCTATGAACCTACCCCTGCAAAAACCAGAACTCCTTTGGCCATAATTTCCACAATTATGACACATTCGCAATCTGGGTGCGATAATACACAAGTCCCAAAAATAGAAAGTGCCCAACTCAATTTGCAAAAGAAAATGGTCTTCCAACTGTAACCCATTCCACACACCCATTTACTCTTCCATTAAAATATTAAAAACACTTTATTCACATCACTAAACAAGCCAGGACCATCCACCACCCCAACTCTAGTTTCCCCTTCTTCAATAAAACAGCCCCTTCTAACTAGAATCGTATCCCAGCATAGCTCCAGCAATTTACTGATGCTTAGATCAAGAAAGGAATAACTGTAGACCTGTAAGACACATAATTGCATACATGTATTACAGGGAAAGGATAACCACCACCTCCCAGGTAACACCTCCATTCACACCAGCCGTAAAGATTCTAAATCACATTTACAGGAGGTAAGTCTCTCAGTTAAAAGTAAATTAAACTTAACACAGCAGCTTCCTGAAGTACTATACCATCTTCATCTGCTCCAATCGATGACGGAGCCCATTCACCAACTCTTCTTTGCCCGATTTTCTCATTTCCTACTCCCTCAAACCAGTGTCTACAAACACCCGTACTTTGTGTCTTTCGGCTTTTCCCGGTTAGGGGTCGCCACAGCGGAACTCCAGTCCGCTAATGATTGGCAGTTGATTTTTACGTAACGGCTTGCCAGGCCTGACGCACAACCCAACACCCGCACCAAGAACTCAAAATCTATACCAATAAACAAACAACAGCTAGCTCTCACCAGCGAGTCCTAACAGTTTGGCAGTTATTTACAGTGGATATAAAACGTGTACACGCCCCCGTTAAAATGCCAGGTTTTGGTGACAAAAAAAAAAAAAAAAAGACCATGATAAAACATTTCAAAACTTTTCCCACCTTTAATGTGACCTACAACCTGTACAATTCAAAACCAAATCTGTTAGGGGAAAAAAATAAAAAAAAAATTGTACAATACACTGGTTACATAAGTGTGCACACCCTTAAACTAATACTTTGTTGAAGCATCTTTTAATTTTAAATTACAGCATTCAGTCTTCTTGGGTACACACTTGCCATCAATTGAGACAGAGACTGAAAGTTCAGCTGTCCTAGGAGGATTTTCCTGACATTTACTCAGTAGCCTGCTACAGCAAAAGCCATGGCTCGCAGAGAGCTTATCCACAGCATTGGATATACCATGGAACACAGTGAAGACAGTCATCAAAAAGTAGAGAAAACACATGACAGTGATGCTGCAAAGAACTGGATGTCCCACCAAGACAAAAAACTGGTCGGAGGCTGCCAAGAGACCTACAGCAACATTGAAGGAGCTGCAGGAATTTCTGGCAAATACTGGTTGTGTACTACATGTGACAATCTCCTGTATTCTCCACATATGGGTTGCAAGACGGAAGCCTTTTCTTACACAGAAAAACACCCAAGCCTGGCTAAAATTGCAAAACAATACATAAAGACTCCCAAAAGCATGTGGGAAAGTGTGTTCTGGTCTGATGAGACCAAGACTGAACTTTAATCAACACAATTCCAAAAGGTACATTTGGCACAAATGCTTGGCATCACCAAAAAGACCACCCCAATAGTGGTGCCACTATCATGCTGTGGTGTTGCTTTTCTTCAGCTGGCACTGGGGCTTTAGTCAAGGAGGAGGGAAATATAAACACTTCCAAATACCAGTCACTTTTGGCTCAAAACCTTCAGGCGTCTGCTAGAAAAGCTGAAGATGAATTTCATCTTTCAACACGACAATAACCCCAAAAATCAGCAAAAAAAGAATGGCTTCACCAGAAGAAAAATGAAGTATTGCAATGGCCCAGCCAGATCCCAGATCTAAATCAACAGAAAATATGTGGGGTGACCTGAAGAGGGCTGTGCACAAGAGAGTTACCCTCACACTCAGACAGATTTGGAGCGCCTTTGCAAGGAAGGAAGGGCAAATACTGCCAAGTCAAGACTTGCCATGCTGATAAACTCCTACTCAAGACTAAAATGTGTAATTAAATCCAAAAGGTGCTTCAAAGTATTAATTTAAGGATGCGCACACTTATGCAACCAGCTTATTGTACTTTTTTATATTTTCCCCTAACCGATCTGTTTTACAAATTGTACAGGTTATAGGTCACATTAAAGGTGGGAACATTTTGAAATTTATTGTGTTCTCTCTACATCACAAAAAAACTGGCATTTTAACAGGGGTGTGTAGACTTGTATCCACTGTAAATTAATTGCCAACTCCTTACCCACCCTAATTAGCACAATTAGGGCTGGAACCCAGAGTGACCCAACTGTATCCTTCCTGTCAACTAATATTAATACAAACAAGGCTATGTAGGTTTAGTCTTCCACATTCAGAAGCACTTTTTAAAAATATTTTTAAATTTTAAACTGTTGAAAAAAAAAAAGTGTCAGGAATTTCTCACTTGGGTAAGACTGGGTTTCTAGATTTTTTTTTTTTAAAGTCTCGTATTCCTGGGGTCTCTCATGGATACTTCAATTCACAACAGGTTTTTACCCACAGAGCACAGTAGCTCTATTCCAGATTTTTTTTTCACTCAGTACAAAAACTTCAACAGGATCTTCTTAGGAACCTAGAATTCCTGGCATCTATGATCCTCAGGATTCCTCTAGCCAGACTTCACACGAGAAATATTCAATGCTACCCAAAATCTTTATGGTCCTAGCTTCAACACACTCCAACGGTTCAAATTCCAGCTTTGGGATTTGTAAAAATGAAACTGCTTTTGGTGGAAATACCGGCTTTATCGGAATCCCGGTCTCCCACTTTCTCTTCCAGCCCCAATACAGTAAAATGACATCTCAGACTTTGCTTGGGGAGTTGGGGGGGGGGTCCATTACAAGTGTACTCAACTTTCTCAGTAGGTGGTCCCCAGGAAAACTGTCAGTGATTAGAGAGACCACCGCAGAATTCCAATTAGCCATGGTCGGCGCGTAAAAATCTATTGCCAATCATTAGCGGACCGGAGTTCGGCTGTGGCGACCCCTAACCGGGAAAAGCCGAAAGACACAACAAGCATGGGATTTTGTCATTTAGCACAAACTCACTCTACATGTGTAGTACATTCCAACAGAGCAAACCAAACTTTTCGGCAGACAAGTTGAGCAGGATGAGGACAGACTCTTACAAATAGAAATGGAATCAGGGGGTCTTCTTGGGTTTGATCCAGCTGTGCAGAACACTTCAAATAGACATTATTTACCTCTATTCACAACAAACTAAAAACATTCTGCTCCACTGTACTTTGCAAACAGGCCTGAAAACATTTGCATTCTTATTTCCTTGGATGGTAATGGTACTGTACACATCTTTCCACTGATATCCAGAGTCATACTGAAGATTCAGAATGACTCTCCAAATATCATTGCAGTGAATTCCTTTTGGCCTAGACAAAAGTAGTTTTCCTGTTTTTTTGGAAATGGGCAAGGGGGAGTTACCACAAATTTCTGATCACACAAGGCAAAGGGTTACGAGATGCCCCCCCACCCCGAAACAAACTGCCTGAATGACAGTTTAAATACTTTTTAGGCATCTACTTTCAGAGAATGTACACCATACGTTATACGAGGCAAAAATATCTGCTACTACGATCACGTATTGGGAAATGGATAAGATTTTCCTAGTTGATGCCTTGCTAAAAACCAAAACCTTTAACAGCAGTATTGCTACAGTTCTATAATAAGCGTGTTGAGTTTTCCTCTATCATTTCCTACTCCATTTGTTGGTAATTTCAGCAGGTCTGACCCATGGATTCCCCTTTCAAAGCATTCCCTTATTAACAGGTTTTAGAAAGGGCTTTCTCACACCAGTCCACCTAGAAAACAACCAGCTTCTCCTTGGGTTCTTAAATTTTGTTTAGGAAAAAATTAACATTTGCTCCATTTGAACTAGATCATCAAGCCCGTTTAAGGTTCTTAACGTGGAAAAGTTTTGCTGAAAGCTCAGACTTCTGGAAGACAAGCGTCAAAAGTTGCAAGTTCTCATGGTTAGTCAGCCTTATTTTTCAGAGAGATAGTTTACTTGGAGAACTAATCCTTCATCTACTCCTAAAGTGTCACCAGTTAACTTTAAGCCAAGCTATCCACAGTCTTGTCTTCTTTCTAGAACCAAAGAACAGGAGGAAGAAAATTATTAGCCATAACAGACTGTCCACAGATGACTTGCGACTTGCATGCTATCTTGACAGGACTAAAACCTTCAGAAATTGTGACTGATTTTAAGTTAAAAAAAAAAAAAAAAAAAAAAGGATATTTGTCAAAACAGATTATTCTTACACTGTTCTTTTTGTTATTCTGATCATAACCTGTATAATCCAGGCAGAGTCAAAACGCATTATACTAGGGCCTTGGCTTTGTCACTGGCTTTTGGAAAGGCATGGACGCTACTCTAGAGGCAGCAACATGGTCCTCTACATACATATAAGAAAACACTACATACCAAGTTCCTTTTCCAGGTCTAGAGCAGCCTTTGCTGGGACCATTCTTCCAGGGTCCCTGGACCCTAATCCTCCCAAACCTTGTAAGCTACAGAACTGTATCCAGACATCCAAGGCTACTGCACAGCGATCAAACAATGAGCATACTGTAAGTTTACTTACATAACTTACTACAGATGTTCAAATGATCAGTGCTGCCACAGCCACTTCCCACTCTCATATTTTTTTATATATTTTTATTTTTGCCAGGGAGTGAACACTTATTTACATCACATGCAGCTTTTCAGAGCTCATGCCTCCCTTTCCTTTGGCATGAAAGCTCTGAAGGGCTTGGCATCCAGATCAACCATTTTCTCTCAGCTCTGTTCACACCAAAGACTGGATGCATAAACTGCCTTTTAACTTTTGAAATTGTCTAGCTGTATACTCTATGCAGGAGAGAACCCACACAGCCAAAGTTACTTGCAGCAGTAATCATTCGAACATCTACCTTTACGGCAAGTTTACCTGCACTACTATAATTTGCACAGTATGTAAACTTGAGACCAATATACATTAGAAAAACACATTAAAAGAAAATCCAAACAATAGAACCATTCAATAGAACAGAAAGACAGTTAGAATCCCAGCTCATATATGCCATTAAAACGAAACTGATGATCTTCAACTCTGACACTTCCTAGAAGTATTTCAAAAGGTAGATTCTTTCAATAATGCTCCAGTTGAAAACTAAGTAGCACAAAACTGACTGCAGTTAACACCGATCATAAATTTTAAAATTTGACATATAAAAAATATGTAGTATCCAAAGCAAATAAGAGGTTTAAGATATGAACAGGAACAAACCCTCAACAAAATGCAAACTTGTAGCTAATGTACCAACCAACCGTGGTGGTGGTGCTGCGGAAGCATTGTCACCTCACAGTAAGACACTGTCCGGTTCAACTCTTCTGCATGGAGACGTGTGTGAATAGGCGTACCTTCGTTGAAGGTTGTGCGCCAGGGCTAGCAACTCGGCACGTAAAAATCAACTGCAATCATTAGCAGACCAGAGCTCCGCTGTGGCTACCCCTAACCGGAAAAAGCCAAAAAACACAACAAGTTAATCCACCAACCAAAAAATCACTGGACAGCTCTAAAAAAACGAATTGTTATAATGCTAATATGGTGTAGTCATATTTCAACTTTTAAAAACACACAAATAAAAATAAATGCCCAACCCTAACTGTACAGAACTATAATCCACCTAGACTAAAATTACATAATAAAAAGCAGCTAGTAAATCATTTTTTTACACTGCATATGTAGTTAAACAACGGAACTCTATTCCCCCAAAAATCACAACTGCAATCTAACAAAATATTTATACAAAAAAATGTATTTTTTATTTATTTTATATTTGTTGACCGGGCTAGTCCAACTGGATACATGTCCATTTTCAGTAGAGGCCCAGGGAGATAAGCTCCACATTAAGCTAATAAAACAGGACAGCAAAAACTCAAA